>NW_027446368.1:0-62023 GCF_038048845.1 Mixophyes fleayi | reverse complement strand
TATTCATGATTCGATTCATGATTCTTGATTCATGATTCATGATTCGATTCATGATTCATGATTCTTGATTCAATTCAAGATTCATGATCATGATTCATGATTCAATTCATAATTCAAGATTCATGATTCGATTCATGATTCATGATTCAATTCATGATTCATGATTCATGATTCAATTCATGATTCAATTCATGATTCAGGATTCATGATTTAATTCATTATTCATAATTCATGATTATGATTCAATCATGATTCAATTCATGATTCATGATTCATAATTCAATTCATGATTCATGATCTAATTCATGATTCATGATTCAATTCATGATTCGATTCATGATTCATGATTCATGATTCAATTCATGATTCATGATTCATGATTCATGATTCAATTCATAATTCATGATACATGATTCATGATTCAATTCATGATTCATGATTCGATTCATGATTCTTGATTCATATTTCATGATTCGATTCATGATTCATGATTCAATCATGATTCGATTAATGATCATGATTCAATTCATGATTCATGATTCGATTCATGATTCATGATTCAATTCATGATTCATGATTCATGATTCAATTCATGATTCATTCATGATTCAATTCATGATTCAATCATGATTCTGATTCATGATTCAATTTATGATTCAAAATTCATGTTTCATGATTCATGATTCAATTCATGATTCATGATTCATGATTCAATTCATGATTCATGATTCGATTCATGATTCATGATTCAATTCATGATTCATGATTCATGATTCAATTCATGATTCATGATTCATGATTTATGATTCAATTCATGATTCATGATTTATGATTCAATTCATGATTCATGATTCGATTCATGATTCATGATTCATGATTCAAATTATGATTCCTGGATTCATGGTTCATGATTCAATTCATAATTCATGATTCATGATTCAATTCATGATTCATGATTCGTGATTCAATTCATGAGTCATCATTCATGATTCAAATCATGATTCAATTCATGATTCATGATTCATGATTTAATTTATGATTCATGATTCAATTCCTGAATCATGATTCATGATTCAATTCATGATTCAATTCATGATTCATGCTTCATGATTCAATTTATGATTCATGATTCATGATTCATGATTCAATTCATGATTCAATTTATGATTCAGGATTTAATTCATGATTCATGAATCATGATTCATGATTCAATTTATGATTCATGATTCATGATTCATGATTCAATTCATGATTCATGAATCATGATTCAATTCATGATTCATGATTCATGATTCATGATTCAATTCATGATTCATGATTCATGATTCATTCATGATTCATGATCCATGATTCATGATTCATGATTCAATTCGTGATTCATGATTCTTGATTCAATTCATGATTCATGATTCATGATTCAATTCATGATTCAATTCATGATTCATGATTCGATTTATGATTCATTAATCATGATTCGATTCATGATTTAATTCATGATTCATGATTCAATTCATGATTCATGATTCATGATTCATGATTCAAATCATGATTCATGATTCATGATTCAATTCATGATTCATGATCCATGATTCATGATTCATGATTCAATTCGTTATTCATGATTCGATTCATGATTCTTGATTCATGATTCAATTCATGATTCATGATTCTTAATTCAATTCATGATTCATGATTCATGATTCAATTCATGATTCAATTCATGGTTCGATTCATGATTCTTGATTCATGAGTCATGATTCGATTCATGATTCATGATTCTTGATTCAATTCAAGATTTATGATTCATGATTCATGATTCAATTCATAATTCAAGATTCATGATTTGATTCATGATTCATGATTCAATTCATGATTCATGATTCATGATTTCGATTCATGATTCAATTCATGATTCATGATTCGATTCATGATTCATGATTCAATTCATGATTCATGATTCTTGATTCAATTCATGATTCATGATTCATGATTCATGATTCAATTCATGATTCAATTCATGATTCATGATTCAATTTATGATTCATGATGCTTGATTCGATTCATGATTTAATTCATGATTCATGATTCAAATCATGATTCATGATTCTTGATTCGATTCATGATTTAATTCATGATTCATGATTCAATATATGATTCATGATTCATGATTCAATTCATGATTCATGATTCATGATTCAATTCATGATTCAATTCATGATTCATGATTCAATTCATGATTCAATTCATGATTCATGATTCATGATTTATTTCATGATTCATAATTCATGATTTATGATTCAATTCATGATTCAATTCATGATTCATAATTCATGATTTATGATTCAATTCATGATTCAATTCATGATTCATGATTCATGATTCAATTCATGATTCATGATTCAATTCATGATTCATGATTCATGATTCAATTCATGATTCATGATTCATGATTCATGATTCATGATTCAATTCATGATTCATGATTCATGATTCAATTCATGATTCATGATTCATGATTCAATTCATAATTCATGATTCATGAGTCATGATTCAATTCATGATTCATGATTCATGATTCAATTCATGATTCATGATTCATGATTCATGATTCAATTCATGATTCATGATTCGATTCATGATTCTTGATTCATGATTCAATTCATAATTCATGATTCATGAGTCATGATTCAATTCATGATTCATGATTCATGATTCAATTCATGATTCATGATTCATGATTCATGATTCAATTCATGATTCATGATTCGTTCATGATTCTTGATTCATGATTCATGATTCGATTCATGATTCATGATTCTTGATTCAATTTAAGATTCATGATTAATGATTCATGATTCAATTCATAATTCAAGATTCATGATTTGATTCATGATTCATGATTCAATTCATGATTCATGATTCATGATTCGATTCATGATTCAATTTATGATTGATGATTCGATTCATGATTCATGATTCAATTCATGATTCATGATTCTTGATTCAATTCATGATTCATGATTCATGATTCAATTCATGATTCAATTCATGATTCATGATTCAATTTATTATTCATGTTTCATGATTTGATTCATGATTTAATTCATGATTCATGATTCAATTCATGATTCATGATTCAATTCATGATTCATGATTCATGATTCAATAATGATTCAATTCATGATTCATGATTCATGATTTAATTCATTATTCATAATCATGATTTATGATTCAATTCATGATTCAATTCATGATTAATGATTCATGATTCAATTCATGATTCAATTCATGATTCATGATTCATGATTTAATTCATTATCATAATTCATGATTTATGATTCAATCATGATTCATGATTCATGATTCATGATTCATGATTCCAATTCATAATTCATGATACATGATTCATGATTCAATCATGATTCATGATTCGATTCATGATTCTTGATTCATATTTCATGATTCGATTCATGATTCATGATTCATGATTCAATTCATGATTCGATTCATGATTCAATTAATGATTCATGATTCATGATTCAATTCATGATTCATGATTCATGATTCAATTCATGATTCAAGATTCATGATTCATGATTCAATTCATAATTCAAGATTCATGATTCGATTCATGATTCATGATTCAATTCATGATTCATGATTCGATTCATGATTCAATTCATGATTCATGTTCGATTCATGATTCAATTCATGATTCATGATTCTTGATTCAATTCATGATTCATGATTCATGATTCAATTCGTGATTCATGATTCGATTCATGATTCTTGATTCATGATTCATGATTCGATTCATGATTCATGATTCATGATTCAATTCATGATTCATGATTCATGATTCATGATTCCCATTCATAATTCATGATTCATGATTCATGATTCATGATTCAATTCATAATCATGATTCATGATTCGATTCATGATTCATGATTCGATTCATGATTCTTGATTCATGATTCATGATTCGATTCATGATTCATGATTCAATTCATGATTGATGATTCATGATTCATGATTCAATTCATAATTCAAGATTCATGATTCGATTCATGATTCATGATTCAATTCATGATTCATGATTCATGATTCGATTCATGATTCATGATTCATGATTCAATTTGTGATTCATGATTCGATTCATGATTCAAGATTCATGATTCTTGATTCATGATTCATGATTTGATTCATGATTCATGATTTATGATTAAATTCATGATTCATGATTCATGATTCAATTCATGATTCATGATTCATATCATGATTCATGATTCGATTCATGATTCATGATTCAATTCATGATTTATGATTCATGATTCGATTCATGACTAATGATTCAATTCATGATTCAATTCATGAATCATGATTCATGATTCAATTCATGCTTCAATTCATGATTCATGATTCATGATTCAATTTATGATTCATTATTCATGATTCATGATTAAATTCATGATTCATGATTCATGATTCAATTCATGATTCATGATTCATGATTCATGATTCATGATTCATGATTCATGATTCAATTCATGATTCATGATTCATAATTCATGATTCGATTCATGATTCATGATTCAATTAATGATTCATGATTCATGATTCATGATTCATGATTCAATTCATGATTTATGATTCATGATTCAATTCATGATTCATGATTCGATTCATGATTCTTGATTCATGATTCATGATTCGATTCATGATTCATGATTCTTGATTCAATTCAAGATTCATGATTCATGATTCATGATTCAATTCATAATTCAAGATTCATGATTCGATTCATGATTCATGATTCAATCATGATTCATGATTCATGATTCAATTCATGATTCAATTCATGATTCAGGATTCATGATTTAATTCATTATTCATAATTCATGATTTATGATTCAATTCATGATTCAATTCATGATTCATGATTCATAATTCAATTCATGATTCATGATCTAATTCATGATTCATGATTCAATTCATGATTCGATTCATGATTCATGATTCATGATTCAATTCATGATTCATGATTTCATGATTCATGATTCAATTCATAATTCATGATACATGATTCATGATTCAATTCATGATTCATGATTCGATTCATGATTCTTGATTCATTTTTCATGATTCGATCATGATTCATGATTCAATTCATGATTCGATTAATGATTCATGATTCAATTCATGATTCATGATTCGATTCATGATTCATGATTCAATTCATGATTCATGATTCATGATTCAATTCATGATTCAATTCCATGATTCAATTCATGATTCAATTCATGATTCATGATTCATGATTCAATTTATGATTCAAATTTATGTTTCATGATTCATGATTCAATTCATGATTCATGATTCATGATTCAATTCATGATTCATGATTCATGATTTATGATTCAATTCATGATTCATGATTTATGATTCAATTCATGATTCATGATTCGATTCATGATTCATGATTCATGATTCAATTCATGATTCCTGATTCATGGTTCATGATTCAATTCATAATTCATGATTCATGATTCAATTCATGATTCATGATTCGTGATTCAATTCATGAGTCATCATTCATGATTCAAATCATGATTCAATTCATGATTCATGATTCATGATTTAATTTATGATTCATGATTCAATTCATGATTCAATTCATGATTCATGCTTCATGATTCAATTTATGATTCATGATTCATGATTCATGATTCAATTCATGATTCAATTTATGATTCAGGATTTAATTCATGATTCATGAATCATGATTCATGATTCAATTTATGATTCATGATTCATGATTCATGATTCAATTCATGATTCATGAATCATGATTCAATTCATGATTCATGATTCATGATTCATGATTCAATTCATGATTCATGATTCATGATTCAATTCATGATTCATGATCCATGATTCATGATTCATGATTCAATTCGTGATTCATGATTCTTGATTCAATTCATGATTCATGATTCATGATTCAATTCATGATTCAATTCATGATTCATGATTCGATTTATGATTCATTAATCATGATTCGATTCATGATTTAATTCATGATTCATGATTCAATTCATGATTCATGATTCATGATTCATGATTCAAATCATGGATTCATGATTCATGATTCAATTCATGATTCATGATCCATGATTCATGATTCATGATTCAATTCGTTATTCATGATTCGATTCATGATTCTTGATTCATGATTCAATTCATGATTCATGATTCTTAATTCAATTCATGATTCAATGATTCATGATTCAATTCATGATTCAATTCATGGTTCGATTCATGATTCTTGATTCATGAGTCATGATTCGATTCATGATTCATGATTCTTGATTCAATTCAAGATTTATGATTCATGATTCATGATTCAATTCATAATTCAAGATTCATGATTTGATTCATGATTCATGATTCAATTCATGATCATGATTCATGATTCGATTCATGATTCAATTCATGATTCATGATTCGATTCATGATTCATGATTCAATTCATGATTCATGATTCTTGATTCAATTCATGATTCATGATTCATGATTCATGATTCAATTCATGATTCAATTCATGATTCATGATTCAATTTATGATTCATGATGCTTGATTCGATTCATGATTTAATTCATGATTCATGATTCAAATCATGATTCATGATTCTTGATTCGATTCATGATTTAATTCATGATTCATGATTCAATATATGATTCATGATTCATGATTCAATTCATGATTCATGATTCATGATTCAATTCATGATTCAATTCATGATTCATGATTCAATTCATGATTCAATTCATGATTCATGATTCATGATTTATTTCATGATTCATAATTCATGATTTATGATTCAATTCATGATTCAATTCATGATTCATAATTCATGATTTATGATTCAATTCATGATTCAATTCATGATCATGATTCATGATTCAATTCATGATTCATGATTCAATTCATGATTCATGATTCATGATTCAATTCATGATTCATGATTCATGATTCATGATTCATGATTCAATTCATGATTCATGATTCATGATTCAATTCATCATTCATGATTCATGATTCAATTCATAATTCATGATTCATGAGTCATGATTCAATTCATGATTCATGATTCATGATTCAATTCATGATTCATGATTCATGATTCATGATTCAATTCATGATTCATGATTCGATTCATGATTCTTGATTCATGATTCAATTCATAATTCATGATTCATGAGTCATGATTCAATTCATGATTCATGATTCATGATTCAATCATGATTCATGATTCATGATTCATGATTCAATTCATGATTCATGATTCGATTCATGATTCTTGATTCATGATTCATGATTCGATTCATGATTCATGATTCTTGATTCAATTTAAGATTCATGATTAATGATCATGATTCAATTCATAATTCAAGATTCATGATTTGATTCATGATTCATGATTCAATTCATGATTCATGATTCATGATTCGATTCATGATTCAATTTATGATTGATGATTCGATTCATGATCATGATTCAATTCATGATTCATGATTCTTGATTCAATTCATGATTCATGATTCATGATTCAATTCATGATTCAATTCATGATTCATGATTCAATTTATTATTCATGTTTCATGATTTGATTCATGATTTAATTCATGATTCATGATTCAATTCATGATTCATGATTCAATTCATGATTCATGATTCATGATTCAATTAATGATTCAATTCATGATTCATGATTCATGATTTAATTCATTATTCATAATTCATGATTTATGATTCAATTCATGATTCAATCATGATTAATGATTCATGATTCAATTCATGATTCAATTCATGATTCATGATTCATGATTTAATTCATTATTCATAATTCATGATTTATGATTCAATTCATGATTCAATTCATGATTCATGATTCATGATTCAATTAATGATTCATGATCTAATTCATGATTCATGATTCAATTCATGATTCGATTCATGATTCATGATTCATGATTCAATTCATAATTCATGATACATGATTCATGATTCATTTCATGATTCATGATTCGATTCATGATTCTTGATTCATATTTCATGATTCGATTCATGATTATCATGATTCAATTCATAATTCGATTCATGATTCAATTCATGATTCATGATTCGATTCATGATTCATGATTCAATTCATGATTAATGATTCATGATTCAATTCATAATTCATGATTCATGATTCAATTCATGATTCAATTCATGATTCATGATTCATGATTCAATTTATGATTGAAAATTCATGTTTTATGATTCATGATTCAATTCATGATTCATGATTCAATTCATGATTCATGATTCATGATTTATGATTCAATTCATGATTCATGATTTATGATTCAATTCATGATTCATGATTCGATTCATGATTCATGATTCATGATTCAATTCATTAATTCATGATTTATGATTCAATTCATGATTCATGATTCGATTCATGATTCATGATTCATGATTCAATTCATTAATTCATGATTCATGATTCAAATCATGATTCAATTCATGATTCATGATTTAATTTATGCTTCATGATTCAATTCATGAATCATGATTCATGATTCAATTCATGATTCAATTCATTATTCATGCTTCATGATTCAATTTATGATTCATGATTCATGATTCATGATTCAATTCATGATACAATTTATGATTCAGGATTTAATTTATGATTCATGATTCATGATTCATGATTCAATTCATGATTCATGATTCAATTCATGATTCATGATTCATGATTCGATTTATGATTCATGATTCATGATTCGATTCATGATTTAATTCATGATTCATGATTCAATTCATGATTCATGATTCATGATTCAATTCATGATTCATGATTCATGATTCAATTCATGATTCATGATCCATGATTCATGATTCAGGATTCAATTCGTTATTCATGATTCGATTTATGATTCTTGATTCATGATTCAATTCATGATTCATGATTCTTGATTCAATTCATGATTCAATTCATGATTCAATTCATGATTCAATTCATGATTCTTGATTCATAATTCATGATTCGATTCATGATTCATGATTCTTGATTCAATTCAAGATTTATGATTCATGATTCATGATTCAATTCATAATTCAAGATTCATGATTTGATTCATGATTCATGATTCAATTCATGATTCATGATTCATGATTCGATTCATGATTCAATTCATGATTCATGATTCGATTCATGATTCATGATTCAATTCATGATTCATGATTCTTGATTTAATTCATGATTCATGATTCATGATTCAATTCATAATTCAAGATTCATGATTTGATTCATGATTCATGATTCAATTTATGATTCATGATTCTTGATTCGATTCATGATTTAATTCATGATTCATGATTCAAATCATGATTCATGATTCTTGATTCGATTCATGATTTAATTCATGATTCATGATTCATGATTCAATTCATGATTCGATTCATGATTCAATTCATGATTCATGATTCGATTCATGATTCATGATTCAGTTCATGATTCATGATTCATGATTCAATTCATGATTCATGATTCATGATTCAATTCATGATTCAATTCATGATTCATGATTTATGATTCAATTTATGATTCATAATTCATGTTTCATGATTCATGATTCAATTCATGATTCATGAATCATGATTTATGATTCAATTAATGATTCATGATTTATGATTCAATTCATGATTCATGATTCGATTCATGATTCATGATTCGATTCATGATTCATGATTCATGATTTAATTCATGATTCATAATTCATGATTTAATTCATGATTCATGATTCATGATTTATGATTCAATTCATGATTCATGATTCGATTCATGATTCATGATTCATGATTCAATTCATGATTCATAATTCAAGGTTCATGATTCAATTCATAATTCATGATTCATGATTCATGATTCAATTCATGAGTCATCATTCATGATTCAAATCATGATTCATGATTCATGATTTAATTTATGATTCATGATTCAATTCATGAATCATGATTCATGATTCAATTCATGATTCAATTCATGATTCAATTCATAATTCTTGATTCATGATTCAATTCATGAATCATGATTCATGATTCAATTCATGATTCAATTTATGATTCATGATTCAATTCATGAATCATGATTCATGATTCAATTCATGATTCAATTCATGATCATGATTCATGATTCAATTTATGATTCATGATTCATGATTCAATTCATGATTCAATTTATGATTCAGGATTTAATTCATGATTCATGATTCATGATTTATGATTCATGATTCATGATTCAATTCATAATTCAAGATTCATGATTTGATTCATGATTCATGATTCAATTCATGATTCATGATTCGATTCATGATTCAATTCATGATTCATGATTCGATTCATGATTCATGATTCAATTCATGATTCATGATTCTTGATTTAATTCATGATTCATGATTCATGATTCGATTCATGATTCAATTCATGATTCATGATTCAATTTATGATTCATGATTCTTGATTCGATTCATGATGTAATTCATGATTCATGATTCAATTCATGATTCATGATTCTTGATTCGATTCATGATTTAATTCATGATCATGATTCAATTCATGATTCATGATTCATGATTCAATTCATGATTCATGATTCATGATTCATTCATGATTCAATTCATGATTCATGATTCAATTCATGATTCAATTCATGATTCATGATTCATGATTCGATTCATGATTCAATCATGATTCATGATTCAATTCATGATTCTATTTATGATTCATGATTCATGATTTAATTCATGATTCATAATTCATGATTTATGATTCAATTCATGATTCAATTCATGATTCATAAATCATGATTTATGATTCAATTCATGATTCAATTCATGATTCATGATTCATGATTCAATTCATGATTTATGATTCAATTCATGATTCAATTCATCATTCATAATTCATGATTTATGATTCGATTCATGGTTCATGATTCATGATATAATTCATGATTCATGATTCATGATTCAATTCATAATTCATGATTCATGATTCATGATTCAATTCATGATTCATGATTCGATTCATGATTCTTGATTCATGATTCATGATTCGATTCATGATTCATGATTCAATTCATGATTCATGATTCATGGATTCAATTCATGATTCATGATTCATGATTCGATTCATGATTCAATTCATGATTCATGATTCAATCATGATTCTATTTATGATTCATGATTCATGATTTAATTCATGATTCATAATTCATGATTTATGATTCAATTCATGTTTCAATTCATGATTCATAATTCATGATTTATGATTCAATTCATGATTCAATTCATGATTCATGATTCATGATTCAATTCATGATTCATAATTCATGATTTATGATTCGATTCATGGTTCATGATTCATGATTTAATTCATGATTCATGATTCATGATTCAATTCATAATCATGATTCATGATTCATGATTCAATTCATGATTCATGATTCGATTCATGATTCTTGATTCATGATTCATGATTCGATTCATGATTCATGATTCAATTCATGATTCATGATTCATGATTCGATTCATGATTCGATTATGATTCATGATTCGATTCATGATTCATGATTCGATTCATGATTCAATTCATGATTCATGATTCGATTCATGATTCATGATTCAATTCATGATTCAATTCATGATTCATGATTCATGATTCAATTTATGATTCATAATTCATGATTCATGATTCACTTCATGATTCATGATTCATGATTCAATTCATGACTCAATTCATGATTCATGATTCATGATTCAATTCATGATTCATGATTCATGATTTATGATTCAATTCATGATTCAATTCATGATTCTTGATTCATGATTCAATTCATGATTCATGATTCGATTCATGATTCATGATTCAATTCATGATTCATAATTCTTGATTCATGATTCATGATTCGATTCATGATTCATGATTCATGATTCAATTCATGATTTATGATTTATGATTCATGATTAAATTCATAATTCATGATTCATGAGTCATGATTCAATTTCATGATTCATGATTCATGATTCAATTCATGATTCATGATTCATGATTCAATTCATGATTCATGATTCGATTCATGATTCTTGATTCATGATTCATGATTCGATTCATGATTCATGATTCATGATTCAATTCATGATTCATGATTCATGATTCATGATTCAATTCATGATTCATGATTCATATTTCATGATTCGATTCATGATTCATGATTCATGATTCAATTCATGATTCGATTCATGATTCAATTCATGATTCATGATTCGATTCATGATTCATGATTCAGTTCATGATTCATGATTCATGATTCAATTCATGATTCATGATTCATGATTCAATTCATGATTCAATTCATGATTCATGATTTATGATTCAATTTATGATTCATAATTCATGTTTCATGATTCATGATTCAATTCATGATTCATGATTCATGATTCAATTCATGATTCATGAATCATGATTTATGATTCAATTAATGATTCATGATTTATGATTCAATTCATGATTCATGATTCGATTCATGATTCATGATTCGATCATGATTCATGATTCATGATTTAATTCATGATTCATAATCATGATTTAATTCATGATTCATGATTCATGATTTATGATTCAATTCATGATTCATGATTCGATTCATGATTCATGATTCATGATTCAATTCATGATTCATAATTCATGGTTCATGATTCAATTCATAATTCATGATTCATGATTCATGATTCAATTCATGAGTCATCATTCATGATTCAAATCATGATTCATGATTCATGATTTAATTTATGATTCATGATTCAATCATGAATCATGATTCATGATTCAATTCATGATTCAATTCATGATTCATGATTCATGATTCAATTTATGATTCATGATTCATGATTCAATTCATGATTCAATTTATGATTCAGGATTTAATTCATGATTCATGATTCATGATTTATGATTCATGATTCATGATTCAATTCATAATTCAAGATTCATGATTTGATTCATGATTCATGATTCAATTCATGATTCATGATTCATGATTCGATTCATGATTCAATTCATGATTCATGATATTCGATTCATGATCATGATTCAATTCATGATTCATGATTCTTGATTTAATTCATGATTCATGATTCATGATTCGATTCATGATTCAATTCATGATTCATGATTCAATTTATGATTCATGATTCTTGATTCGATTCATGATGTAATTCATGATTCATGATTCAATTCATGATTCATGATTCTTGATTCGATTCATGATTTAATTCATGATTCATGATTCAATTCAATGATTCATGATTCATGATTCAATTCATGTTTCATGATTCATGATTCAATTCATGATTCAATTCATGATTCATGATTCAATCATGATTCAATTCATGATTCATAATTCATGATTTATGATTCAATTCATGATTCAATTCATGATTCATATTTCATGATTCAATTCATGATTCATGATTCATGATTCAATCATGATTCATGATTCAATTCATGATTCATGATTCATGATTCAATTCAATGATTCATGATTCGATACATGATTCATGATTCATGATTTAATTCATGATTCATGATTCATGATTCAATTCATAATTCATGATTCATGATTCATGATTCAATTCATGATTCATGATTCGATTCATGATTCTTGATTCATGATTCATGATTCGATTCATGATTCATGATTCAATTCATGATTCATGATTCATGATTCGATTCATGATTCGATTTATGATTCATGATTCGATTCATGATTCGATTCATGATTTAATTCATGATTCATGATTCATGATTCAATTTATGATTCATAATTCATGATTCATGATTCATGATTCAATTCATGATTCATGATTCATGATTCAATTCATGACTCAATTCATGATTCATGATTCATGATTCAATTCATGATTCATGATTTATGATTCAATTCATGATTCAATTCATGATTCATGATTCATGATTCAATTTATGATTCATGATTCGATTCATGATTCATGATTCAATTCATGATTCATGATTCTTGATTCATGATTCATGATTCGATTCATGATTCATGATTCATGATTCAATCATGATTTATGATTCATGATTCATGATTCAATTCATAATTCATGATTCATGATTCAATTCATGATTCATGATTCATGATTCAATTCATGATTAATGATTCGATTCATGATTCTTGATTCATGATTCATGATTCGATTCATGATTCATAATTCATGATTCAATTCATGAATTCATGATTCATGATTCATGATTCAATTCATGATTCATGATTCATATTTCATGATTCGATTCATGATTCATGATTCCATGATTCAATTCATGATTCGATTCATGATTCAATTCATGATTCATGATTCGATTCATGATTCATGATTCAATTCATGATTCATGATTCATGTTTCAATTCATGATTCATGATTCATGATTCAATTCATGATTCATGATTTATGATTCAATTTATGATTCATAATTCATGTTTCATGATTCATGATTCAATTCATGATTCATGATTCAATTCATGATTCATGATTCATGATTTATGATTTCAATTCATGATTCATGATTTATGATTCAATCATGATTCATGATTCGATTCATGATTCATGATTTAATTCATGATTCATAATTCATGATTCAATTCATGATTCATGATTCATGATTTATGATTCAATTCATGATTCATGATTCGATTCATGATTCATGATTCGATTCATGATTTATGATTTATGATTCAATTCATGATTCATGATTCATGGTTCATGATTCAATTCATAATTCATGATTCATGATTCATGATTCAATTCATGATTCATGATTCGTGATTCAATTCATGAGTCATCATCATGATTCAAATCATGATTCAATTAATGATTCATGATTCATGATTTAATTTATGATTCATGATTCAATTCATGAATCATGATTCATGATTCAATTCATGATTCAATTCATGATTCTTGATTTCATGATTCAATTTATGATTCATGATTCATGATTCAATTCATGATTCAATTTATGATTCATGATTCAATTCATGAATCATGATTCATGATTCAATTCATGATTCATGATTCAATTTATGATTCATGATTCATGATTCAATTCATAATCAAGATTCATGATTTGATTCATGATTCATGATTCAATTCATGATTCATGATTCATGATTCGATTCATGATTCAATTCATGATTCATGATTCGATTCATGATTCATGATTCAATTCATGATTCATGATTCTTGATTTAATTCATGATTCATGATTCATGATTCGATTCATGATTCAATTCATGATTCATGATTCAATTTATGATTCATGATTCTTGATTCGATTCATGATGTAATTCATGATTCATGATTCAATTCATGATTCATGATTCTTGATTCGATTCATGATTTAATTCATGATTCATGATTCAATTCATGATTCATGATTCTTGATTCGATTCATGATTTAATTCATGATTCATGATTCAATTCATGATTCATGATTCATGATTCAATCATGATTCATGATTCATGATTCAATTCATGATTCAATTCATGATTCATGATTCAATTCATGATTCAATTCATGATTCATAATTCATGATTTATGATTCAATTCATGATTCAATTCATGATTCATATTCATGATTCAATTCATGATTCATGATTCATGATTCAATTCATGATTCATGATTCAATTCATGATTCATGATTCAATTCATGATTCATGATTCGATTCATGATTCATGATTCATGATTTAATTCATGATTCATGATTCATGATTCAATTCATAATTCATGATTCATGATTCATGATTCAATTCATGATTCATGATTCGATTCATGATTCTTGATTCATGATTCATGATTCGATTCATGATTCATGATTCAATCATGATTCATGATTCATGATTCGATTCATGATTCGATTTATGATTCATGATTCGATCATGATTCGATTCATGATTTAATTCATGATTCATGATTCATGATTCAATTTATGATTCATAATTCATGATTCATGATTCATGATTCAATTCATGATTCATGATTCATGATTCAATTCATGACTCAATTCATGATTCATGATTCATGATTCAATTCATGATTCATGATTTATGATTCAATTCATGATTCAATCATGATTCATGATTCATGATTCAATTTATGATTCATGATTCGATTCATGATTCATGATTCAATTCATGATTCATGATTCTTGATTCATGATTCATGATTCGATTCATGATTCATGATTCATGATTCAATTCATGATTTATGATTCATGATTCATGATTCAATTCATAATTCATGATTCATGATTCAATTCATGATTCATGATTCATGATTCAATTCATGATTAATGATTCGATTCATGATTCTTGATTCATGATTCATGATTCGATTCATGATTCATAATTCATGATTCAATTCATGATTCATGATTCATGATTCATGATTCAATTCATGATTCATGATTCATATTTCATGATTCGATTCATGATTCATGATTCATGATTCAATTCATGATTCGATTCATGATTCAATTCATGATTCATGATTCGATTCATGATTCATGATTCAATTCATGAATCATGATTCATGTTTCAATTCATGATTCATGATTCATGATTCAATTCATGATTCATGATTTATGATTCAATTTATGATTCATAATTCATGTTTCATGATTCATGATTCAATTCATGATTCATGATTCATGATTCAATTCATGATTCATGATTCATGATTTATGATTCAATTCATGATTCATGATTTATGATTCAATTCATGATTCATGATTCGATTCATGATTCATGATTTAATTCATGATTCATAATTCATGATTCAATTCATGATTCATGATTCATGATTTATGATTCAATTCATGATCATGATTCGATTCATGATTCATGATTCGATCATGATTCATGATTCATGTTCAATTCATGATTCATGATTCATGGTTCATGATTCAATTCATAATTCATGATTCATGATTCATGATTCAATTCATGATTCATGATTCGTGATTCAATTCATGAGTCATCATTCATGATTCAAATCATGATTCAATTGATGATTCATGATTCATGATTTAATTTATGATTCATGATTCAATTCATGAATCATGATTCATGATTCAATTCATGATTCAATTCATGATTCTTGATTCATGATTCAATTTATGATTCATGATTCATGATTCATTCATGATTCAATTTATGATTCATGATTCAATTCATGAATCTGATTCATGATTCAATTCATGATTCAATTCATGATTCATGATTCATGATTCAATTTATGATTCATGATTCATGATTCAATTCATGATTCAATTTATGATTCAGGATTAATTCATGATTCATGATTCATGATTCATGATTCATGATTCAATTCATGATTCATGATTCATGATTCAATTCGTGATTCATGATTCGATTCATGATTCTTGATTCATGTATCAATTCATGATTCATGATTCTTGATTCAATTCATGATTCATGATTCAATTCATGATTCAATTCATGATTCAATCAATGATTCATGATTCGATTTATGATTCATGATTCATGATTCGATTCATGATTTAATTCATGATTCATGATTCGATTCATGATTTAATTCATGATTCATGATTCAATTCATGATTCATGATTCAATTCATGATTCATGATTCATGATTCATGATTCAATTCATGATTCATGATTCAATTCATAATTCATGATCCATGATTCATGATTCATGATTTAATTCATGATTCATGATTCAATTCATGATTCATGATTCAATCATGATTCATGATTCATGATTCATGATTCAATTCATGATTCATGATTCAATTCATAATTCATGATCCATGATTCATGATTCATGATTTAATTCATGATTCATGATTCATGATTCAATTCATAATTCATGATTCATGATTCATGATTCAATTCATGATTCATGATTCGATTCATGATTCTTGATTCATGATTCATGATTAGATTCATGATCATGATTCAATTCATGATTCATGATTCATGATTCGATTCATGATTCGATTATGATTCATGATTCGATTCATGATTCATGATTCGATTCATGATTCATGATTCATGATTCAATTTATGATTCATAATTCATGATTCATGATTCATGATTCAATTCATGATTCATGATTCATGATTCAATTCATGACTCAATTCATGATTCATGATTCATGATTCAATTCATGATTCATGATTCATGATTTATGATTCAATTCATGATTCAATCATGATTCATGATTCATGATTCAATTTATGATTCATGATTCGATTCATGATTCATGATTCATGATTCAATTCATGATTCATGATTCATGATTCTTGATTCATGATTCATGATTCGATTCATGATTCATGATTCATGATTCAATTCATGATTTATGATTCATGATTCATGATTCAATTCATAATTCATGATTCATGATTCAATTCATGATTCATGATTCATGATTCGATTCATGATTCATGATTCATGATTCAATTCATGATTCATGATTCATGATTCAATTCGTGATTCATGATTCGATTCATGATTCTTGATTCATGTTTCAATTCATGATTCATGATTCTTGATTCAATTCATGATTCATGATTCAATTCATGATTCAATTCATGATTCAATTCATGATTCATGATTCGATTTTATGATTCATGATTCATGATTCGATTCATGATTTAATTCATGATTCATGATTCGATCATGATTTATTCATGATTCATGATTCAATTCATGATTCATGATTCAATTCATGATTCATGATTCATGATTCAATTCATGATTCATGATTCAATTCATAATTCATGATCCATGATTCATGATTCATGATTTAATTCATGATTCATGATTCATGATTCAATTCATAATTCATGATTCATGATTCATGATTCAATTCATGATTCATGATTCGATTCATGATTCTTGATTCATGATTCATGATTAGATTCATGATTCATGATTCAATTCATGATTCATGATTCATGATTCGATTCATGATTCGATTTATGATTCATGATTCGATTCATGATTCATGATTCGATTCATGATTCATGATTCATGATTCAATTTATGATTCATAATTCATGATTCATGATTCATGATTCAAGTCATGATTCATGATTCATGATTCAATTCATGACTCAATTCATGATTCATGATTCATGATTCAATTCATGATTCATGATTCATGATTTATGATTCAATTCATGATTCAATTCATGATTCATGATTCATGATTCAATTTATGATTCATGATTCGATTCATGATTCATGATTCATGATTCGATTCATGATTCATGATTCATGATTCAATTCATGATTCATGATTCATGATTCTTGATTCATGATTCATGATTCGATTCATGATTCATGATTCATGATTCAATTCATGATTTATGATTCATGATTCATGATTCAATTCATAATTCATGATTCATGATTCAATTCATGATTCATGATTCAATTCATGATTCATGATTCGATTCATGATTCTTGATTCATGATTCATGATTCGATTCATGATTCATGATTCATGATTCAATTCATGATTCATGATTCATGATTCATGATTCAATTCATGATTCATGATTCATATTTCATGATTCGATTCATGATTCATGATTCATGATTCAATTCATGATTCGATTCATGATTCAATTCATGATTCATGATTCGATTCATGATTCATGATTCAATCATGATTCATGATTCATGATTCAATTCATGATTCATGATTCATGATTCAATTCATGATTCATG
The DNA here is from genome assembly GCF_038048845.1 of Mixophyes fleayi. Classification (NCBI taxonomy): domain Eukaryota; kingdom Metazoa; phylum Chordata; class Amphibia; order Anura; family Limnodynastidae; genus Mixophyes; species Mixophyes fleayi. The sequence continues at coordinate 42,099 of NW_027446368.1, read as the reverse complement.
ATTTATGATTCAATTTATGATTCATAATTCATGTTTCATGATTCATGATTCAATTCATGATTCATGATTCATGATTCAATTCATGAATTCATGATTCATGATTTATGATTCAATTCATGATTCATGATTTATGATTCAATTCATGATTCATGATTCGATTCATGATTCATGATTCATGATTTAATTCATGATTCATAATTCATGATTCAATTCATGATTCATGATTCATGATTTATGATTCAATTCATGATTCATGATTCGATTCATGATTCATGATTCATGATTCAATTCATGATTCATGATTCATGGTTCATGATTCAATTCATAATTCATGATTCATGATTCATGATTCAATCATGATTCATGATTCGTGATTCAATTCATGAGTCATCATTCATGATTCAAATCATGATTCAATTCATGAATCATGATTCATGAATTGAATCATGATTCAATCATGATTCATGATTCATGATTGAATATGATTCATGATTCATGATTCAATTCATGATTCAATTCATGAATCATGATTCATGAATTGAATCATGATTTGAATCATGAATGATGACTCATGAATTGAATCACGAATCATGAATCATGAATTGAATCATGAATCATTGAATCATGAATTATGAATTGAATCATGAACCATGAATCATGAATCATGAATTGAATCATGAATCATGAATCATGAATCGAATCATGAATCATGAATTGAATCATAAATCATGAATCATGAATCATGAATTGAATCATGAATTATGAATCATGAATTAAATCATGAATCATGAATCATGAATCGAATCATGAATCATGAATTGAATCATAAATCATGAATCATGAATTGAATCATAAATCATGAATCATGAATCATGAATTGAATCATGAATCATGAATCATGAATTGAATCATGAATCATGAAACATGAATTATGAATCATAAATTGAATCATAAATCATGAATCATGAATTGAATCATGAATCATGAATCATGAATTGAATCATGAATCATGAATCATGAATTGAATCATGAATCATGAATCGAATCATGAATCATGAATTGAATCATGAATCGAATCATGAATTGAATCATGAATCATGAATCATGAATCGAATCATGAAATATGAATCATGAATCATGAATTGAATCATGAATCATGAATCATGAATCATGAATTGAATCATGAATCATGAATCATGAATCGAATCATGAATCATGAATCAAGAATCATGAATCGAATCATGAATCATGAATTGAATCATGAATCATGAATTGAATCATGAATCATGAATTATGAATTGAATCATGAATCATGAATCATAAATCATGAATTGAATCATGAATCATGAATCATGAATCGAATCATGAATCATGAATCAAGAATCATGAATCATGAATCATGAATTGAATCATGAATCATGAATCATGAATCGAATCATGAATCATGAATCATGAATCGAATCATGAATCATAAATTGAATCATGAATCATGAATCATGAATTGAATCATGAATTGAATCATAAATCATGAATCATGAATCATGAATTGAATCATGAATCATGAATCATGAATTGAGTCATGAATTGAATCATGAATCATGAATCATGAATTGAATCATGAATCATGAATCATGAATTATGAATCATAAATTGAATCATGAATCATGAATCATGAATCGAATCATGAATCATGAATCGAATCATGAATCATAAATCGAATCATGAATCGAATCATGAATCATGAATCATGAATTGAATCATGAATCATGAATCTAATCATGAATCATGAATCAAGAATCATGAATCGAATCATGAATCATGAATTGAATCATGAATCATGAATCATGAATTATGAATTGAATCATGAATCATGAATCATGAATTAAATCATGAATCATGAATCATGGATCATGAATTATGAATTGAATCATGAATCATGAATTGAATCATGAATCATGAATCATGAATTGAATCATGAATCATGAATTGAATCATGAATCATGAATTAAATCATGAATCGAATCATGAATCATGAATTAAATCATGAATCGAATCATGAATCATGAATCATAAATCGAATCATGAATCATGAATTGAATCATGAATTGAATCATGAATTGAATCATGAATCATGAATTGAATCAAGAATCATGAATCATGAATTGAAACATGAATCAAGAATCATGAATCGAATCATGAATCACGAATTGAATCATGAATCATGAATCATGAATTGATCATGAATCATGAATCATGAATCGAATCATGAATCATGAATCATGAATTGAATCATGAATCATGAATTATGAATTGAATCATGAATCATGAATCATAAATCATGAATTGAATCATGAATCATGAATCATGAATCGAATCATGAATCATGAATCAAGAATCATGAATCATGAATCATGAATTGAATCATGAATCATGAATCATGAATCGAATCATGAATCATAAATTGAATCATGAATCATGAATCATGAATTGAATCATGAATTGAATCATAAATCATGAATCATGAATCATGAATTGAATCATGAATCATGAATCATGAATTGAGTCATGAATTGAATCATGAATCATGAATCATGAATTGAATCATGAATCATGAATCATGAATTATGAATCATAAATTGAATCATGAATCATGAATCATGAATCGAATCATGAATCATGAATCGAATCATGAATCATAAATCGAATCATGATCGAATCATGAATCATGAATCATGAATTGAATCATGAATCATGAATCTAATCATGAATCATGAATCAAGAATCATGAATCGAATCATGAATCATGAATTGAATCATGAATCATGAATCATGAATTATGAATTGAATCATGATCATGAATCATGAATTAAATCATGAATCATGAATCATGGATCATGAATTATGAATTGAATCATGAATCATGAATTGAATCATGAATCATGAATCATGAATCATGAATTGAATCATGAATCATGAATTGAATCATGAATCATGAATTAAATCATGAATCATGAATCATGGATCATGAATTATGAATTGAATCATGAATCATGAATTGAATCATGAATCATGAATCATGAATCATGAATTGAATCATGAATCATGAATTGAATCATGAATCATGAATTAAATCATGAATCGAATCATGAATCATGAATTAAATCATGAATCGAATCATGAATCATGAATCATAATCGAATCATGAATCATGAATTGAATCATGAATTGAATCATGAATTGAATCATGAATCATGAATTGAATCAAGAATCATGAATCATGAATTGATACATGAATCAAGAATCATGAATCGAATCATGAATCACGAATTGAATCATGAATCATGAATCATGAATTGAATCATGAATCATGAATCATGAATCATGAATCATGAATTAAATCCTGAATCATAAATTGAATCATGAATTGAATCATGAATCATGAATCATAAATTGAATCATGAATCATGAATCATGAATTGAATCATGAATTGAATCATGAATCATGATTCATGAATTGAATCATGAATCATAAATTGAATCATGAATTGAATCATGAATCATGAATCATAAATTGAATCATGAATCAAGAATCATGAATTGAATCATGAATTGAATCATGATCATGATTCATGAATTGAATCATGAATCATAAATTAAATCATGAATCATGAATCATCAATTGAATCATGATTTGAATCATGAATGATGACTCATGAATTGAATCACGAATCATGAATCATGAATTGAATCATGAATCATGAATCATGAATTATGAATTGAATCATGAACCATGAATCATGAATCATGAATTGAACCATGAATCATGAATCATGAATCGAATCATGAATCATGAATCGAATCATGAATCATGAATTGAATCATAAATCATGAATCATGAATCATGAATTGAATCATGAATTATGAATCATGAATTAAATCATGAATCATGAATCGAATCATGAATCATGAATTGAATCATAAATCATGAATCATGAATTGAATCATAAATCATGAATCATGAATCATGAATTGAATCATGAATCATGAATCATGAATTGAATCATGAATCATGAAACATGAATTATGAATCATAAATTGAATCATAAATCATGAATCATGAATTGAATCATGAATCATGAATCATGAATTGAAACATGAATCATGAATCATGAATTGAATCATGAATCATGAATCGAATCATGAATCATGAATTGAATCATGAATCGAATCATGAATTGAATCATGAATCATGAATCATGAATCGAATCATGAAATATGAATCATGAATCATGAATTGAATCATGAATCATGAATCATGAATCATGAATTGAATCATGAATTATGAATCATGAATCGAATCATGAATCATGAATCAAGAATCATGAATCGAATCATTAATCATGAATTGAATCATGAATCATGAATCATGAATTGAATCATGAATCATGAATTATGAATTGAATCATGAATCATGAATCATAAATCATGAATTGAATCATGAATCATGAATCATGAATCGAATCATGAATCATGAATCAAGAATCATGAATCATGAATTGAATCATGAATCATGAATCGAATCATGAATCATAATTGAATCATGAATCATGAATCATGAATTGAATCATGAATTGAATCATAAATCATGAATCATGAATTGAATCATGAATCATGAATCATGAATTGAGTCATGAATTGAATCATGAATCATGAATCATGAATGAATCATGAATCATGAATCATGAATTATGAATCATAAATTGAATCATGAATCATGAATCATGAATTAAATCATGAATCGAATCATGAATCGAATCATGAATCATAAATCGAATCATGAATCGAATCATGAATCATGAATCATGAATTGAATCATGAATCATGAATCGAATCATGAATCATGAATCAAGAATCATGAATCGAATCATGAATCATGAATTGAATCATGAATCATGAATCATGAATTATGAATTGAATCATGAATCATGAATCATGAATTAAATCATGAATCATGAATCATGAATCGAATCATGAATCATGAATTGAATCATGAATCATGAATTGAATCATGAATCATGAATTGAATCATGAATCATGAATCATGAATTGAATCATGAAATATGAATCATGAATTGAATCATGAATTGAATCATAAATCAGAATTATGAATCATGAATTGAATCATGAATTGAATCATGAATCATGAATTGAATCATGAATTGAATCATGAATCATGAATCATGAATTGAATCATGAATCATGAATCATGAATTGAATCATGAATCATGAATTAAATCATGAATCGAATCAAGAATCATGAATCATGAATTGAATCATGAATCATGAATTAAATCATGAATCGAATCAAGAATCATGAATCATGAATTGAATCATGAATCATGAATTACATCATGAATCGAATCAAGAATCATGAATCATAAATTGAATCATGAATCATGAATTGAATCATGAATCGAATCATGAATCATGAATCATGAATTAAATCAAGAATCATGAATCATGAATTGAATCATGAATCATGAATCGAATCATGAATCATGATTGAATCATGAATCGAATCATGAATCATGAATCATGAATTGAATCATGAATCATGAATCAAATCATGAATCTTGAATTATGAATTGAATCATGAATCATGAATCATAAATTGAATCATGAATCATGAATTGAATCATGAATCATGATTCATGAATTGAATCATGAATCATAAATTGAATCATGAATTGAATCATGAATCATGAATCATAAATTGAATCATGAATCAAGAATCATGAATTGAATCATGAATTGAATCATGAATCATGATTCATGAATTGAATCATGAATCATAAATTAAATCATGAATCATGAATCATTAATTGAATCATGATTTGAATCATGAATGATGACTCATGAATTGAATCACGAATCATGAATCATGAATTGAATCATGAATCATGAATCATGAATTATGAATTGAATCATGAACCATGAATCATGAATCATGAATTGAATCATAAATCATAAATCATGAATCGAATCATGAATCATGAATCGAATCATGAATCATGAATTGAATCATAAATCATGAATCATGAATCATGAATTGAATCATGAATTATGAATCATGAATTAAATCATGAATCATGAATCGAATCATGAATCATGAATTGAATCATAAATCATGAATCATGAATTGAATCATAAATCATGAATCATGAATCATGAATTGAATCATGAATCATGAATTGAATCATGAATCATGAAACATGAATTATGAATCATAAATTGAATCATAAATCATGAATCATGAATTGAATCATGAATCATGAATCATGAATTGAAACATGAATCATGAATCATGAATTGAATCATGAATCATGAATCGAATCATGAATCATGAATTGAATCATGAATCGAATCATGAATTGAATCATGAATCATGAATCATGAATCGAATCATGAAATATGAATCATGAATCATGAATTGAATCATGAATCATGAATCATGAATCATGAATTGAATCATGAATTATGAATCATGAATCGAATCATGAATCATGAATCAAGAATCATGAATCGAATCATTAATCATGAATTGAATCATGAATCATGAATCATGAATTGAATCATGAATCATGAATTATGAATTGAATCATGAATCATGAATCATAAATCATGAATTGAATCATGAATCATGAATCATGAATCGAATCATGAATCATGAATCAAGAATCATGAATCATGAATTGAATCATGAATCATGAATCGAATCATGAATCATAAATTGAATCATGAATCATGAATCATGAATTGAATCATGAATTGAATCATAAATCATGAATCATGAATTGAATCATGAATCATGAATCATGAATTGAGTCATGAATTGAATCATGAATCATGAATCATGAATTGAATCATGAATCATGAATCATGAATTATGAATCATAAATTGAATCATGAATCATGAATCATGAATTAAATCATGAATCGAATCATGAATCGAATCATGAATCATAAATCGAATCATGAATCGAATCATGAATCATGAATCATGAATTGAATCATGAATCATGAATCGAATCATGAATCATGAATCAAGAATCATGAATCGAATCATGAATCATGAATTGAATCATGAATCATGAATCATGAATTATGAATTGAATCATGAATCATGAATCATGAATTAAATCATGAATCATGAATCATGAATCGAATCATGAATCATGAATTGAATCATGAATCATGAATCATGAATTGAATCATGAATCATGAATTGAATCATGAATCATGAATCATGAATTGAATCATGAAATATGAATCATGAATTGAATCATGAATTGAATCATAAATCATGAATTATGAATCATGAATTGAATCATGAATTGAATCATGAATCATGAATTGAATCATGAATTGAATCATGAATCATGAAACATGAATTGAATCATGAATCATGAATCATGAATTGAATCATGAATCATGAATTAAATCATGAATCGAATCAAGAATCATGAATCATGAATTGAATCATGAATCATGAATTACATCATGAATCGAATCAAGAATCATGAATCATAAATTGAATCATGAATCATGAATTGAATCATGAATCGAATCATGAATCATGAATCATGAATTAAATCAAGAATCATGAATCATGAATTGAATCATGAATCATGAATCGAATCATGGAATCATGAATTGAATCATGAATCGAATCATGAATCATGAATCATGAATTGAATCATGAATCATGAATCAAATCATGAATCTTGAATTATGAATTGAATCATGAATCATGAATCATAAATCATGAATCATGAATCATGAATTAAATCCTGAATCATAAATTGAATCATGAATTGAATCATGAATCATGAATCATAAATTGAATCATGAATCATGAATCATGAATTGAATCATGAATTGAATCATGAATCATGATTCATGATTGAATCATGAATCATAAATTAAATCATGAATCATGAATCATGATTTGAATCATGAATGATGACTCATGAATTGAATCATGAATCATGAATCATGAATTATGAATTGAATCATGAACCATGAATTATGAATCATGAATTGAATCATGAATCATGAATCATGAATCGAATCATGAATCATGAATTGAATCATAAATCATGAATCATGAATCATGAATTAAATCATGAATTATGAATCATGAATTAAATCATGAATCATGAATCATGAATCGAATCATGAATCATGAATCGAATCATGAATCATGAATTGAATCATAAATCATGAATCATTAATTGAATCATAAATCATGATTCATGAATCATGAATTGAATCATGAATCATGAATCATGATTGAATCATGAATCATGAAACATGAATTATGAATCATAAATTGACATCATAAATCATGAATCATGAATTGAATCATGAATTGAATCATGAATCATGAATCATGAATTGAATCATGAATCATGAATCATGAACTGAATCATGAATCATGAATCGAATCATGAATCATGAATTGAATCATGAATCGAATCATGAATTGAATCATGAATCATGAATCATGAATCGAATCATGAAATATGAATCATGAATCATGAATTGAATCATGAATCATGAATCATGAATCATGAATTGAATCATGAATCATGAATCATGAATCGAATCATGAATCATGAATCAAGAATCATGAATCGAATCATGAATCATGAATTGAATCATGAATCATGAATCATGAATTGAATCATGAATCATGAATCATGAATTGAATCATGACTCATGAATCATGAATTATGAATTTAATCATGAATCATAAATCATAAATCATGAATTGAATCATGAATCATGAATCATGAATCGAATCATGAATCATGAATCAAGAATTATGAATCATGAATTGAATCATGAATCATGATCGAATCATGAATCATGAATTGAATCATGAATCAAGAATCATGAATTGAATCATGAATTGAATCATAAATCATGAATCATGAATCATGAATTGAATCATGAATCATGAATCATGAATTGAGTCATGAATTTGAATCATGAATCATGAATCATGAAGTGAATCATGAATCATGAATTATGAATCATAAATTGAATCATGAATCATGAATCATGAATTGAATCATGAATTGAATCATGAATCATGAATCGAATCATGAATCATGAATTGAATCATGAATCGAATCATGAATCATGAATCGAATCATGAATCATAAATCGAATCATGAATCGAATCATGAATCATGAATCATGAATTGAATCATGAATCATGAATCGAATCATGAATCATGAATCAAGAATCATGAATCGAATCATGAATCATGAATTGAATCATGAATCATGAATCATGAATTATGAATTGAATCATGAATCATGAATCATGAATTAAATCATGAATCATGAACCATGAATCGAATCATAAATCATGAATTATGAATCATGAATTGAATCATGAATCATGAATCATGAATTGAATCATGAATTGAATCATAAATCATGAATTATGAATCATGAATTGAAACATGAATTGAATCATAAATCATGAATTATGAATCATGAATTAAATCATGAATCATGAATCATAAATAGAATCATGAATTGAATCATGAATCATGAATTGAATCATGAATCGAATCATGAATCATGAATCATGAATTGAATCATGAATCATGAATCATGAATTGAATCATGAATCATGAATCGAATCATGAATCATGAATCAAGAATCATGAATCGAATCATGAATCATGAATTGAATCATGAATCATGAATCATGAATTATGAATTGAATCATGAATCATGAATCATGAATTAAATCATGAATCATGAACCATGAATCGAATCATAAATCATGAATTATGAATGATGAATTGAATCATGAATTGAATCATAAATCATGAATTGAATCATGAATCATGAATCATGAATTGAATCATGAATTGAATCATAAATCATGATTTATGAATCATGAATTGAATCATGAATTGAATCATAAATCATGAATTATGAATCATGAATTAAATCATGAATCATGAATCATAAATAGAATCATGAATTGAATCATGAATCATGAATTGAATCATGAATCGAATCATGAATCATGAATCATGAATTGAATCATGAATTGAATCATGAATCATGAATTGAATCATGAATTGAATCATGAATCATGAATCATGAATTGAATCATGAATCATGAATCATGAATTGAATCATGAATCATGAATTAATCATGAATCGAATCAAGAATCATGAATCATGAATTGAATCATGAATCATGAATTACATCATGAATCGAATCAAGAATCATGAATCATAAATTGAATCATGAATCATGAATTGAATCATGAATCGAATCATGAATCATGAATCATGAATTAAATCAAGAATCATGAATCATGAATTGAATCATGAATCATGAATCGAATCATGAATCATGAATTGAATCATGAATCGAATCATGAATCATGAATTGAATCATGAATCATGAATCAAATCATGAATCTTGAATTATGAATTGAATCATGAATCATGAATCATAAATCATGAATCATGAATCATGAATTAAATCCTGAATCATAAATTGAATCATGAATTGAATCATGAATCATGAATCATAAATTGAATCATGAATCATGAATCATGAATTGAATCATGAATTGAATCATGAATCATGATTCATGAATTGAATCATGAATCATAAATTGAATCATGAATTGAATCATGAATCATGATTCATGAATTGAATCATGAATCAAGAATTATGAATTGAATCATGAATTGAATCATGAATTGAATCATGAATCATGATTCATGAATTGAATCATGAATCATAAATTAAATCATGAATCATGAATCATGATTTGAATCATGAATGATGACTCATGAATTGAATCATGAATCATGAATCATGAATTATGAATTGAATCATGAACCTTGAATTATGAATCATGAATTGAATCATGAATCATGAATCATGAATCGAATCATGAATCATGAATTGAATCATAAATCATGAATCATGAATCATGAATTAAATCATGAATTATGAATCATGAATTAAATCATGAATCATGAATCATGAATCGAATCATGAATCATGAATCGAATCATGAATCATGAATTGAATCATAAATCATGAATCATTAATTGAATCATAAATCATGATTCATGAATCATGAATTGAATCATGAATCATGAAACATGAATTATGAATCAAAATTGAATCATAAATCATGAATCATGAATTGAATCATGAATTGAATCATGAATCATGAATCATGAATTGAATCATGAATCATGAATCATGAACTGAATCATGAATCATGAATCGAATCATGAATCATGAATTGAATCATGAATCGAATCATGAATTGAATCATGATCATGAATCATGAATTAAATCATGAATCGAATCAAGAATCATGAATCATGATTTGAATCATGAATCATGAATTAAATCATGAATCGAATCAAGAATCATGAATCATAAATTGAATCATGAATCATGAATCAAATCATGAATCTTGAATTATGAATTGAATCATGAATCATGAATCATGAATTAAATCAAGAATCATGAATCATGAATTGAATCATGAATCATGAATCGAATCATGAATCATGAATTGAATCATGAATCGAATCATGAATCATGAATCATGAATTGAATCATGAATCATGAATCAAATCATGAATCTTGAATTATGAATTGAATCATGAATCATGAATCATAAATCTTGAATTGAATCAAGAATCATGAATCATGAATCGAATCATGAATTATGAATCAAGAATCATGAATTGAATCATGAATTGAATCATGAATTGAATCATGAATTGAATCAAGAATCATGAATCATGAATTGAATCATGAATCAAGAATCATAAATCGAATCATGAATAACGAATTGAATCCTGAATCATGAATCATGGATCATGAATCATGAATTGAATCATGAATCATGAATCATGAATTGAATCATGAATCATGAATCATGAATTGAATCATGAATCATGAATTAAATCATGAATCGAATCATGAATCATGAATCATAAATCGAATCATGAATCATGAATCATGAATTGAATCATGAATCATGAATTGAATCATGAATCATGAATCATGAATCATGAATCATAAATTAAATCCTGAATCATAAATTGAATCATGAATTGAATCATGAATCATGAATCATGAATCATAAATTGAATCATGAAGCATGAATAATGAATTGAATCATGAATTGAATCATGAATCATGATTCATGAATTGAATCATGAAGCATAAATTAAATCATGAATCATGAATTGAATCATGATTTGAATCATGAATCATGAATTAATGAATTGAATCATGAATCATGAATCATGAATCGAATCATGAATCATGAATTGAATCATAAATCATGAATTAATGAATTGAATCATGAATCATGAATCATGAATCGAATCATGAATCATGAATTGAATCATAAATCATGAATCATGAATTGAATCATAAATCATGAATCATGAATCATGAATTGAATCATGAATCATGAATTGAATCATGAATCATAAAACATGAATTTTCAATCATAAATTGAATCATGAATCATGAATCATGAATTGAATCATGAATTGAATCATGAATCATGAATTATGAATTGAATCATGAATCATTAATCATGAATTGAATCATGAATCATGAATCGAATCATGAATCATGAATTGAATCATGAATCGAATTATGAATTGAATCATGAATCATGAATCGAATCATGAAATATGAATCAAGAATCATGAATCGAATCATGAATCATGAAATGATCATGAATCATGTATCATGAATTATGAATTGAATCATGAATCATGAATCATGAATCGAATCATGAATTGAATCATGAATCATGAATTAGATCATGAATCATTAATTGAATCATGAATCATGAATCATGAATTGAATCATGAATTGAATCATAAATCATGAATTATGAATAATGAATTAAATCATGAATCATGAATCATGAATTGAATCATGAATTGAATCATGAATCATTAATCATGAATTGAATCATGAATTGAATCATAAATCATGAATTATGAATAATGAATTAAATCATGAATCATGAATCATGAATTGAATCATTAATTGAATCATGAATCATGAATCATGAATTGAATCATGAATCATGAATTGAATCATGAATCATGAATTAAATCATGAATCAAATCATGAAACATGAATAATAAATTGAATCATGAATCATGAATTGAATCATGAATTGAATCATGAATCATGAATCATGAATTGAATCAAGAATCATGAATCATGAATTGAATCATGAATCATGAATCGAATCATCAATCATAAATTGAATCATGAATCGAATCATGAATCATGAATCATGATTGAATCATGAATCATGAATCAAATCATGAATCTTGAATTATGAATTGAATCATGAATCATTAATCATGAATCTTAAATTGAATCAAGAATCATGAATCATGAATCGAATCATGAATCATGAATCAAGAATCATGAATCGAATCATGAATCATGAATTGAATCATGAATCATGAATCATGAATCATGAATTGAATCATGAATCATGAATCATGAATTGAATCATGACTCATGAATCATGAATTATGAATTGAATCATGAATCAAGAATCATGAATCGAATCATGAATCATGAATTGAATCATGAATCATGAATCATGAATCATGAATTGAATCATGAATCATGAATCATGAATTGAATCATGACTCATGAATCATGAATTATGAATTGAATCATGAATCATGAATGATGAATTGAATCATGAATCATGAATCATGAATTGAATCATGAATCATGAATCATGAATCATGAATCATGAATTGAATCATGAATCATGAATCATGAATTGAATCATGAATCATGAATTGAATCATGAATCATGAATCATGAATTGAATCATGAATTGAATCATAAATCATGAATTATGAATCATGAATTGAATCATGAATTGAATCATAAATCATGAATTATGAATCATGAAATAAATCATGAATCATGAATCATGAATTGAATCATGAATTGAATCATGAATCATGAATTGAATCATGAATTGAATCATGAATCATGAATCATGAATTGAATCATGAATCATGAATCATATATTGAATCATGAATCATGAATTAAATCATGAATCGAATCAAGAATCATGAATCATGATTTGAATCATGAATCATGAATTAAATCATGAATCGAATCAAGCATCATGAATCATAAATTGAATCATGAATCATGAATTGAATCATGAATTGAATCATGAATCATGAATCATGAATCATGAATTGAATCAAGAATCATGAATCATGAATTGAATCATGAATCATGAATCGAATCATGAATCATGAATTGAATCATGAATCGAATCATGAATCATGAATCATGAATTGAATCATGAATCATGAATCAAATCATGAATCTTGAATTATGAATTGAATCATGAATCATGAATCATAAATCTTGAATTGAATCAAGAATCATGAATCATGAATCGAATCATGACTCATGAATCAAGAATCATGAATCGAACCATGAATTGAATCATGAATTGAATCATGAATCATGAATCATGAATTGAATTAAGAATCATGAATCATGAATTGAATCATGAATCAAGAATCATGAATCGAATCATGAATAACGAATTGAATCATGAATCATGAATCATGGATCATGAATCATGAATTGAATCATGAATCATGAATCATGATTTGAATCATGAATCATGAATCATGAATCATGAATTGAATCATGAATCATGAATTAAATCATGAATCGAATCATGATTAATGAATCATAAATCGAATCATGAATCATGAATTGAATCATGAATTGAATCATGAATCATGAATCATGAATTGAATCAAGAATCATGAATCACGAATTGAATCATGAATCATGAATCATGGATCATGAATCATGAATTGAATCATGAATCATGAATCATGAATTGAATCATGAATCATGAATCATGAATCATGAATTGAATCATGATTCATGAATCATGAATTGAATCATGAATCATGAATCATGAATCATAAATTGAATCATGAATCATGATTCATGAATCATGAATTAAATCCTGAATCATAAATTGAATCATGAATTGAATCATGAATCATGAATCATGAATCATAAATTGAATCATGAAGCATGAATCATGAATTGAATCATGAATTGAATCATGAATCATAAATTAAATCATGAATCATGAATCATGAATTGAATCATGATTTGAATCATGAATGATGACTCATGAATTGAATCACGAATCATGAATCATGAATTGAATCATGAATCATGAATTATGAATTGAATCATGAACCATGAATCAGGAATCATGAATTGAATCATGAATCATGAATCATGAATCGAATCATGAATCATGAATTGAATCATAAATCATGAATCATGAATTGAATCATAAATCATGAATCATGAATCATGAATTGAATCATGAATCATGAATCATGAATTGAATCATGAATCATGAAACATAAATTTTGAATCATAAATTGAATCATGAATCATGAATCATGAATTGAATCATGAATTGAATCATGAATTGAATCATGAATTGAATCATGAATCATGAATCATGAATTGAATCATGAATCATGAATCGAATCATGAATCATGAATTGAATCATGAATCATTAATCGAATCATGAATTGAATCATGAATCATGAATCGAATCATGAAAAATGAATCAAGAATCATGAATCGAATCATGAATCATGAATTGAATCATGAATCATGTATCATGAATTATGAATTGAATCATGAATCATGAATCATGAATCATGAATTGAATCATGAATCATGAATCATGAATCGAATCATGAATTGAATCATGAATCATGAATTAGATCATGAATCATGAATTGAATTATGAATCATGAATCATGAATTGAATCATGAATTGAATCATAAATCATGAATTATGAATAATGAATTAAATCATGAATCCTGAATCATGAATTGAATCATGAATTGAATCATGAATCATGAATCATGAATTGAATCATGAATCATGAATCGAATCATGAATCTTGAATTATGAATTGAATCATGAATCATGAATCATGAATCTTGAATTGAATCAAGAATCATGAATCATGAATCGAATCATGAATCATGAATCAAGAATCATGAATCGAATCATGAATCATGAATTGAATCATGAATCATAAATCATGAATTGAATCATGAATCATGAATCATGAATCATGAATCATTAATTGAATCATGAATCATGAATCGAATCATGAATTATGAATCATGAATCATGAATTGAATCATGAATCATGAATCATGAATCATGAATCATGAATCATGAATCATGAATTGAATCATGAATCATGAATCATGAATTTAATCATGAATCATGAATAATGAATCATAAATTGAATCATGAATCATGAATCATGAATTGAAGCATGAATTGAATCATGAATCATGATTCATGAATTGAATCATGAATTGAATCATTAGTCATGAATCGAATCATGAATCATAAATCATGAATTGAATCATGAATCATGAATCGAATCATGAATCATGATATGAATCATGAATCATGAATTGAATCATGAATCATGAATCATGAATTTAATCATAAATCATGAATCATGAATCAAATCATGAATCATGAATCAAGAATCATGAATCTTGAATCATGAATCGAATCATGAATCACAAATTGAATCATGAATCATGAATCATGAATCGAATCATGAATCATGAATCATGAATTGAATCATGAATCATGAATCGAATCATGAATCTTGAATTATGAATTGAATCATGAATCATGAATCATCAATCATGAATTGAATCATGAATCATGAATCGAATCATGAATCATGAATCAAGAATCATGAATCGAATCATGAATCATGAATCGAATCATGAATCATGAATTATGAATTGAATCATGAATCATGAATCATGAATCATGAATTATGAATGGAATCATGAATCATGAATCATGAATCATGAATTGAATCATGAATCATGAATCATGAATCGAATCATGAATCATGAATCAAGAATCATGAATCGAATCATGAATCACGAATTGAATCATGAATCATGAATCATGAATTGAATCAAGAATCATGAATCATGAATTGAATCATGAATCGAAACATGAATCATGAATTGAATCATGAATCGAATCATGAATCATGAATTGAATCATGAATCATGAATCGAATCATGAATCTTGAATTATGAATTGAATCATGAATCATGAATCTTGAATCATGAATTGAATCATGAATCATGAATCATGAATTGAATCATGAATCATGAATCATTAATTGAATCATGAATCGAATCATGAATTGAATCATGAATCATGAATCATGAATCGAATCATGAAATATGAATCAAGAATCATGAATCGAATCATGAATCATGAATTGAATCATGAATCATGTATCATGAATTATGAATTGAATCATGAATCATGAATCATGAATCATGAATCATGAATTGAATCATAAATCATGAATTATGAATAATGAATTAAATCATGAATCATGAATCATGAATTGAATCATGAATTGAATCATGAATCATTAATCATGAATTGAATCATGAATTGAATCATAAATCATGAATTATGAATAATGAATTAAATCATGAATCATGAATCATGAATTGAATCATTAATTGAATCATGAATCATGAATCATGAATTGAATCATGAATCATGAATTGAATCATGAATCATGAATTAAATCATGAATCAAATCATGAAACATGAATAATAAATTGAATCATGAATCATGAATTGAATCATGAATTGAATCATGAATCATGAATCATGAATTGAATCAAGAATCATGAATCATGAATTGAATCATGAATCATGAATCGAATCATCAATCATAAATTGAATCATGAATCGAATCATGAATCATGAATCATGAATTGAATCATGAATCATGAATCAAATCATGAATCTTGAATTATGAATTGAATCATGAATCATTAATCATGAATCTTAAATTGAATCAAGAATCATGAATCATGAATCGAATCATGAATCATGAATCAAGAATCATGAATCGAATCATGAATCATGAATTGAATCATGAATCATGAATCATGAATCATGAATTGAATCATGAATCATGAATCATGAATTGAATCATGACTCATGAATCATGAATTATGAATTGAATCATGAATCAAGAATCATGAATCGAATCATGAATCATGAATTGAATCATGAATCATGAATCATGAATCATGAATTGAATCATGAATCATGAATCATGAATTGAATCATGACTCATGAATCATGAATTATGAATTGAATCATGAATCATGAATCATGAATTGAATCATGAATCATGAATCATGAATTGAATCATGAATCATGAATCATGAATCATGAATCATGAATTGAATCATGAATCATGAATCATGAATTGAATCATGAATCATGAATTGAATCATGAATCATGAATCATGAATTGAATCATGAATTGAATCATAAATCATGAATTATGAATCATGAATTGAATCATGAATTGAATCATAAATCATGAATTATGAATCATGAAATAAATCATGAATCATGAATCATGAATTGAATCATGAATTGAATCATGAATCATGAATTGAATCATGAATTGAATCATGAATCATGAATCATGAATTGAATCATGAATCATGAATCATATATTGAATCATGAATCATGAATTAAATCATGAATCGAATCAAGAATCATGAATCATGATTTGAATCATGAATCATGAATTAAATCATGAATCGAATCAAGCATCATGAATCATAAATTGAATCATGAATCATGAATTGAATCATGAATTGAATCATGAATCATGAATCATGAATCATGAATTGAATCAAGAATCATGAATCATGAATTGAATCATGAATCATGAATCGAATCATGAATCATGAATTGAATCATGAATCGAATCATGAATCATGAATCATGAATTGAATCATGAATCATGAATCAAATCATGAATCTTGAATTATGAATTGAATCATGAATCATGAATCATAAATCTTGAATTGAATCAAGAATCATGAATCATGAATCGAATCATGACTCATGAATCAAGAATCATGAATCGAACCATGAATTGAATCATGAATTGAATCATGAATCATGAATCATGAATTGAATTAAGAATCATGAATCATGAATTGAATCATGAATCAAGAATCATGAATCGAATCATGAATAACGAATTGAATCATGAATCATGAATCATGGATCATGAATCATGAATTGAATCATGAATCATGAATCATGATTTGAATCATGAATCATGAATCATGAATCATGAATTGAATCATGAATCATGAATTAAATCATGAATCGAATCATGATTAATGAATCATAAATCGAATCATGAATCATGAATTGAATCATGAATTGAATCATGAATCATGAATCATGAATTGAATCAAGAATCATGAATCACGAATTGAATCATGAATCATGAATCATGGATCATGAATCATGAATTGAATCATGAATCATGAATCATGAATTGAATCATGAATCATGAATCATGAATCATGAATTGAATCATGATTCATGAATCATGAATTGAATCATGAATCATGAATCATGAATCATAAATTGAATCATGAATCATGATTCATGAATCATGAATTAAATCCTGAATCATAAATTGAATCATGAATTGAATCATGAATCATGAATCATGAATCATAAATTGAATCATGAAGCATGAATCATGAATTGAATCATGAATTGAATCATGAATCATGATTCAGGAATTGAATCATGAATCATAAATTAAATCATGAATCATGAATCATGAATTGAATCATGATTTGAATCATGAATGATGACTCATGAATTGAATCACGAATCATGAATCATGAATTGAATCATGAATCATGAATTATGAATTGAATCATGAACCATGAATCAGGAATCATAATTTGAATCATGAATCATGAATCATGAATCGAATCATGAATCATGATTGAATCATAAATCATGAATCATGAATTGAATCATAAATCATGAATCATGAATCATGATTGAATCATGAATCATGAATCATGAATTGAATCATGAATCATGAATCGAATCATGAATCATGAATTGAATCATGAATCATGAATCATGAATTGAATCATGAATCATGAAACATGAATTTTGAATCATAAATTGAATCATGAATCATGAATCATGAATTGAATCATGAATTGAATCATGAATTGAATCATGAATTGAATCATGAATCATGAATCATGAATTGAATCATGAATCATGAATCGAATCATGAATCATGAATTGAATCATGAATCATTAATCGAATCATGAATTGAATCATGAATCATGAATCGAATCATGAAATATGAATCAAGAATCAAGAATCGAATCATGAATCATGAATTGAATCATTGAATCATGTATCATGAATTATGAATTGAATCATGAATCATGAATCATGAATCATGAATTGAATCATGAATCATGAATCATGAATCGAATCATGAATTGAATCATGAATCATGAATTAGATCATGAATCATGAATTGAATTATGAATCATGAATCATGAATTGAATCATGAATTGAATCATAAATCATGAATTATGAATAATGAATTAAATCATGAATCCTGAATCATGAATTGGAATCATGAATTGAATCATGAATCATGAATCATGAATTGAATCATGAATCATGAATCGAATCATGAATCTTGAATTATGAATTGAATCATGAATCATGAATCATGAATCTTGAATTGAATCAAGAATCATGAATCATGAATCGAATCATGAATCATGAATCAAGAATCATGAATCGAATCATGAATCATGAATTGAATCATGAATCATAAATCATGAATTGAATCATGAATCATGAATCATGAATCATGAATCATTAATTGAATCATGAATCATGAATCATGATCGAATCATGAATTATGAATCAAGAATCATGAATCGAATCATGAATCATGAATTGAATCATGAATCATGAATCATGAATCATGAATCATGAATCATGAATTGAATCATGAATCATGAATCATGAATTTAATCATGAATCATGAATAATGAATCATAAATAGAATCATGAATCATGAATCATGAATTGAAGCATGAATTGAATCATGAATCATGATTCATGAATTGAATCATGAATTGAATCATTAGTCATGATCGAATCATGAATCATAAATCATGAATTGAATCATGAATCATGAATCGAATCATGAATCATGATATGAATCATGAATCATGAATTGAATCATGAATCATGAATCATGAATTTAATCATAAATCATGAATCATGAATCAAATCATGAATCATGAATCAAGAATCATGAATCTTGAATCATGAATCGAATCATGAATCACAAAATTGAATCATGAATCATGAATCATGAATCGAATCATGAATCATGAATCATGAATTGAATCATGAATCATGAATCGAATCATGAATCATGAATCGAATCATGAATCTTGAATTATGAATTGAATCATGAAATCATGAATCATCAAATCATGAATTGAATCATGAATCATGAATCGAATCATGAATCATGAATCAAGAATCATGAATCGAATCATGAATCATGAATCGAATCATGAATCATGAATTATGAATTGAATCATGAATCATGAATCATGAATCATGAATTATGAATGGAATCATGAATCATGAATCATGATCATGAATTGAATCATGAATCATGAATCATGAATCGAATCATGAATCATGAATCAAGAATCATGAATCGAATCATGAATCACGATGAATTGAATCATGAATCATGAATCATGAATTGAATCAAGAATCATGAATCATGAATTGAATCATGAATCGAATCATGAATCATGAATTGAATCATGAATCGAATCATGAATCATGAATTGAATCATGAATCATGAATCGAATCATGAATCTTGAATTATGAATTGAATCATGAATCATGAATCTTGAATCATGAATTGAATCATGAATCATGAATCATGAATTGAATCATGAATCATGAATCATTAATTGAATCATGAATCGAATCATGAATTGAATCATGAATCATGAATCATGAATCGAATCATGAAATATGAATCAAGAATCATGAATCGAATCATGAATCATGAATTGAATCATGAATCATGAATCATGAATCATGAATCATGAATTGAATCATGAATCATGAATCATGAATCGAATCATGAATTGAATCATGAATCATGAATTAGATCATGAATCATCAATTGAATCATGAATCATGAATCATGAATCGAATCATGAATCATGAATCAAGAATCATGAATCGAATCATGAATCACGAATTGAATCATGAATCATGAATCATGAATTGAATCAAGAAGCATGAATCATGAATTGAATCATGAATCGAATCATGAATCATGAATTGAATCATGAATCGAATCACGAATCATGAATTGAATCATGAATCATGAATCGAATCATGAATCTTGAATTATGAATTGAATCATGAATCATGAATCATGAATCTTGAATTGAATCAAGAATCATGAATCATGAATCGAATCATGAATCATGAATCAAGAAACATGAATCGAATCATGAATTGAATCATGAATCATAAATCATGAATTGAATCATGAATCATGAATCTTGAATCATGAATCGAATCATGAATCATGAATCATCAATTAAATCCTGAATCATAAATTGAATCATGAATTGAATCATGAATCATGAATCATAAATCATAAATTGAATCATGAATCATGAATCATGAATTGAATCATGAATTGAATCATGAATCATGATACATGAATTGAATCATGAATTGAATCATGAATCATAAATTAAATCATGAATCATGAATCATGAATTGAAGCATGATTTGAATCATGAATGATGAATCATGAATTGAATCATGAATCATGAATCATGAATCATGAATTGAATATTGAATCATGAATCATGAATCGATACATGAATCATGAATTGAATCATGAATCATGAATCATGAATTGAATCATGAATCATGAATTGAATCATGAACCATGAATCATGAATTGAATCATGAATTGAATCATAAATTATGAATCATGAATCATGAATTGAATCATGAATCATGAATTGAGTCATGAATTGAATCATGAATCATGAATTGAATCATGAATCATGAATCATGAATAATGAATCATGAATCATGAATCATAAATTGAATCATGAATCATGAATCATGAATTGAATCATGAATTGAATCATAAATTATGAATCATGAATCATGAATTGAATCATGAATCATGAATGATGAATTGATTCATGAATTGAATCATGAATCATGAATCATGAATTGAATCATGAATTGAATCATAAAATATGAATCATGAATCATGAATTGAATCATGAATCATGAATCATGAATTGAATCATGAATCATGAATTAAATCATGAATCACGAATCATGAATTGAATCATGAATCTTGAATTATGAATTGAATCATGAATCATGAATCATGAATCTTGAATTGAATCAAGAATCATGAATCATGAATCAAATCATGAATCATGAATCAAGAATCATGAATCGAATCATGAATCATGAATTGAATCATGAATCATAAATCATGAATTGAATCATGAATCATGAATCATGAATCATGAATCATGAATTATGAATTGAATCATGAATCATGAATCATGAATCATGAATCATTAATTGAATCATGAATCATGAATCGAATCATGAATTATGAATCAAGAATCATGAATCGAATCATGAATCATGAATTGAATCATGAATCATGAATCATGAATTGAATCATGAATCATGAATCATGAATTGATTCATGAATCATGAATCATGAATTTAATCATGAATCATGAATAATGAATCATAAATTGAATCATGAATCATGAATCATGAATTGAATGATGAATTGAATCATGAATCATGATTCGAATCATGAATCATGAA
This sequence comes from Mixophyes fleayi, assembly GCF_038048845.1. NCBI lineage: Eukaryota > Metazoa > Chordata > Amphibia > Anura > Limnodynastidae > Mixophyes > Mixophyes fleayi. The sequence continues at coordinate 18,067 of NW_027446368.1, read as the reverse complement.
TCATGAATTGAATCAAGAATCATGAATCGAATCATGAATCATGATATGAATCATGAATCATGAATTGAATCATGAATCATGAATTGAATCATAAATCATGAATCATGAATCAAATCATGAATCATGAATCAAGAATCATGAATCAAATCATGAATCAGAAATTGAATCATGAATCTTGAATCATGAATCTTGAATCATGAATCGAATCATGAATCACAAATTGAATCATGAATCATGAATCATGAATCGAATCATGAATCATGAATCATGAATTGAATCATGAATCATGAATCGAATCATGAATCTTGAATTATGAATTGAATCATGAATCATGAATCATCAATCATGAATTGAATCATGAATCATGAATCGAATCATGAATCAAGAATCATGAATCGAATCATGAATCATGAATTGAATCATGAATCATGAATTATGAATTGAATCATGAATCATGAATCATGAATCATGAATTATGAATTGAATCATGAATCATAAATCATGAATCATGAATCATGAATTGAATCATGAATCATGAATCATGAATCGAATCATGAATCATGAATCAAGAATCATGAATCGAATCATGAATCACGAATTGAATCATGAATCATGAATCATGAATCGAATCATGAATCATGAATCATGAATTGAATCATGAATCGAATCATGAATCATGAATTGAATCATGAATCGAATCATGAATCATGAATTGAATCATGAATCATGAATCGAATAATGAATCTTGAATTATGAATTGAATCATGAATCATGAATCATGAATCTTGAATTGAATCAAGAATCATGAATCATGAATCGAATCATGAATCATGAATCAAGAATCATGAATCGAATCATGAATTGAATCATGAATCATAAATCATGAATTGAATCATGAATCATGAATCATGAATCATGAATTATGAATTGAATCATGAATCATGAATCATGAATCATGAATCATTATTTGAATCATGAATCATGAATCATGAATCGAATCATGAATTATGAATCAAGAATCATGAATCGAATCATGAATCATGAATTGAATCATGAATCATGAATCATGAATCATGAATCATGAATCATGAATTGAATCATGAATCATGAATCATGAATTTAATCATGAATCATGAAAAATGAATCATAAATTGAATCATGAATCATGAATCATGAATTGAATCATGAATTGAATGATGAATCATGATTCATGAATTAAATCATGAATTGAATCATGAATCATGAATCGAATCATGAATCATGAATCATGAATTGAATCATGAATCATGAATCATGAATCGAATCATGAATCATGATATGAATCATGAATCATAAATCATGAATTGAATCATGAATCATGAATCATGAATTGAATCATAAATCATGAATCATGAATCAAATCATGAATCATGAATCAAGAATCATGAATCAAATCATGAATCAGAAATTGAATCATGAATCTTGAATCATGAATCATGAATCATGAATTGAATCATGAATCATGAATCTTGAATCATGAATCGAATCATATATCATGAATAATGAATTAAATCCTGAATCATAAATTGAATCATGAATTGAATCATGAATCATGAATCATAAATCATAAATTGAATCATGAATCATGAATCATGAATTGAATCATGAATCATGAATTGAATCATGAACCATGAATCATGAATTGAATCATGAATTGAATCATAAATTATGAATCATGAATCATGAATTGAATCATGAATCATGAATCATGAATTGAGTCATGAATTGAATCATGAATCATGAATTGAATCATAAATCATTAATCATGAATAATGAATCATGAATCATGAATCATAAATTGAATCATGAATCATGAATCATGAATTGATTCATGAATTGAATCATAAATCATGAATCATGAATTGAATCATGAATTGAATCATAAATCATGAATCATGAATCTTGAATTGAATCAAGAATCATGAATCATGAATCGAATCATGAATCATGAATCAAGAAACATGAATCGAATCATGAATTGAATCATGAATCATAAATCATGAATTGAATCATGAATCATGAATCTTGAATCATGAATCGAATCATGAATCATGAATCATCAATTAAATCCTGAATCATAAATTGAATCATGAATTGAATCATGAATCATGAATCATAAATCATAAATTGAATCATGAATCATGAATCATGAATTGAATCATGAATTGAATCATGAATCATGATACATGAATTGAATCATGAATTGAATCATGAATCATAAATTAAATCATGAATCATGAATCATGAATTGAAGCATGATTTGAATCATGAATGATGAATCATGAATTGAATCATGAATCATGAATCATGAATCATGAATCGATACATGAATCATGAATTGAATCATGAATCATGAATCATGAATTGAATCATGAATCATGAATTGAATCATGAACCATGAATCATGAATTGAATCATGAATTGAATCATAAATTATGAATCATGAATCATAAATTATGAATCATGAATCATGAATTGAATCATGAATCATGAATCATGAATTGAATCATGAATCATGAATCATGAATCATGAATTGATTCATGAATTGAATCATGAATCATGAATTGAATCATGAATTGAATCATAAAATATGAATCATGAATCATGAATTGAATCATGAATCATGAATCATCAATTAAATCCTGAATCATAAATTGAATCATGAATTGAATCATGAATCATGAATCATAAATCATAAATTGAATCATGAATCATGAATCATGAATTGAATCATGAATTGAATCATGAATCATGATACATGAATTGAATCATGAATTGAATCATGAATCATAAATTAAATCATGAATCATGAATCATGAATTGAAGCATGATTTGAATCATGAATGATGAATCATGAATTGAATCATGAATCATGAATCATGAATCATGAATCGATACATGAATCATGAATTGAATCATGAATCATGAATCATGAATTGAATCATGAATCATGAATTGAATCATGAACCATGAATCATGAATTGAATCATGAATTGAATCATAAATTATGAATCATGAATCATGAATTGAATCATGAATCATGAATTGAGTCATGAATTGAATCATGAATCATGAATTGAATCATGAATCATGAATCATGAATAATGAATCATGAATCATGAATCATAAATTGAATCATGAATCATGAATCATGAATTGATTCATGAATTGAATCATGAATCATGAATCATGAATTGAATCATGAATTGAATCATAAATTATGAATCATGAATCATGAATTGAATCATGAATCATGAATCATGAATTGAATCATGAATCATGAATCATGAATCATGAATTGATTCATGAATTGAATCATGAATCATGAATTGAATCATGAATTGAATCATAAAATATGAATCATGAATCATGAATTGAATCATGAATCATGAATCATGAATTGAATCATGAATCATGAATTAAATCATGAATCACGAATCATGAATTGAATCATGAATCTTGAATTATGAATTGAATCATGAATCATGAATCATGAATCATGAATCTTGAATTGAATCAAGAATCATGAATCATGAATCAAATCATGAATCATGAATCAAGAATCATGAATCGAATCATGAATCATGAATTGAATCATGAATCATAAATCATGAATTGAATCATGAATCATGAATCATGAATCATGAATTATGAATTGAATCATGAATCATGAATCATGAATCATGAATCATTAATTGAATCATGAATCATGAATCGAATCATGAATTATGAATCAAGAATCATGAATCGAATCATGAATCATGAATTGAATCATGAATCATGAATCATGAATTGAATCATGAATCATGAATCATGAATTGATTCATGAATCATGAATCATGAATTTAATCATGAATCATGAATAATGAATCATAAATTGAATCATGAATCATGAATTATGAATTGAATCATGAATTGAATCATGAATCATGAATCGAATCATGAATCATGAATCATGAATTGAATCATGAATCATGAATCGAATCATGAATCATGATATGAATCATGAATCATGAATTGAATCATGAATCATGAATTGAATCATAAATCATGAATAATGAATCAAATCATGAATCATGAATCAAGAATCATGAATCAAATCATGAATCAGAAATTGAATCATGAATCTTGAATCATGAATCTTGAATCATGAATCGAATCATGAATCACAAATTGAATCATGAATCATGAATCATGAATCGAATCATGAATCATGAATCATGAATTGAATCATGAATCATGAATCGAATCATGAATCTTGAATTATGAATTGAATCATGAATCATGAATCATCAATCATGAATTGAATCATGAATCATGAATCGAATCATGAATCAAGAATCATGAATCGAATCATGAATCATGAATTGAATCATGAATCATGAATTATGAATTGAATCATGAATCATGAATCATGAATCATGAATTATGAATTGAATCATGAATCATAAATCATGAATCATGAATCATGAATTGAATCATGAATCATGAATCATGAATCGAATCATGAATCATGAATCAAGAATCATGAATCGAATCATGAATCAATAATTGAATCATGAATCATGAATCATGAATCGAATCATGAATCATGAATCATGAATTGAATCATGAATCGAATCATGAATCATGAATTGAATCATGAATCGAATCATGAATCATGAATTGAATCATGAATCATGAATCGAATAATGAATCTTGAATTATGAATTGAATCATGAATCATGAATCATGAATCTTGAATTGAATCAAGAATCATGAATCATGAATCGAATCATGAATCATGAATCAAGAATCATGAATCGAATCATGAATTGAATCATGAATCATAAATCATGAATTGAATCATGAATCATGAATCATGAATCATGAATTATGAATTGAATCATGAATCATGAATCATGAATCATGAATCATTATTTGAATCATGAATCATGAATCATGAATCGAATCATGAATTATGAATCAAGAATCATGAATCGAATCATGAATCATGAATTGAATCATGAATCATGAATCATGAATCATGAATCATGAATTGAATCATGAATCATGAATCATGAATTTAATCATGAATCATGAAAAATGAATCATAAATTGAATCATGAATCATGAATCATGAATTGAATCATGAATTGAATGATGAATCATGATTCATGAATTAAATCATGAATTGAATCATGAATCATGAATCGAATCATGAATCATGAATCATGAATTGAATCATGAATCATGAATCATGAATTGAATCATGAATCATGATATGAATCATGAATCATAAATCATGAATTGAATCATGAATCATGAATCATGAATTGAATCATAAATCATGAATCATGAATCAAATCATGAATCATGAATCAAGAATCATGAATCAAATCATGAATCAGAAATTGAATCATGAATCTTGAATCATGAATCATGAATCATGAATTGAATCATGAATCATGAATCTTGAATCATGAATCGAATCATATATCATGAATAATGAATTAAATCCTGAATCATAAATTGAATCATGAATTGAATCATGAATCATGAATCATAAATCATAAATTGAATCATGAATCATGAATAATGAATTAAATCCTGAATCATGAATTGAATCATGAATTAAATCATGAATCATGATACATGAATTGAATCATGAATTGAATCATGAATCATAAATTAAATCATGAATCATGAATCATGAATTGAAGCATTAATTTGAATCATGAATGATGAATCATGAATTGAATCATGAATCATGAATCATGAATCATGAATTGAATCATGAATCATGAATCATGAATCGATACATGAATCATGAATTGAATCATGAATCATGAATCATGAATTGAATCATGAATCATGAATTGAATCATGAACCATGAATCATGAATTGAATCATGAATTGAATCATAAATTATGAATCATGAATCATGAATTGAGTCATGAATTGAATCATGAATCATGAATTGAATCATAAATCATTAATCATGAATAATGAATCATGAATCATGAATCATAAATTGAATCATGAATCATGAATCATGAATTGATTCATGAATTGAATCATGAATCATGAATCATGAATTGAATCATGAATTGAATCATAAATTATGAATCATGAATTGAATCATGAATCATGAATTGAATCATGAATCATGAATCATGAATTGATTCATGAATTGAATCATGAATCATGAATCATGAATTGAATCATGAATTGAATCATAAATTATGAATCATGAATCATGAATTGAATCATGAATCATGAATCATGAATTGAATCATGAATCATGAATTGAATCATGAATCACAAATCATGAATTGAATCATGAATTGAATCATAAATTGAATCATGAATCATGAATTGAATCATGAATTGAATCATGAATGATGAATCATGAATTGAATCAAGAATCATGAATTGAATCATGAATCGAATCATGAATCATGAATTGAATCATGAATCGAATCATGAATCATGAATTGAATCATGAATCATGAATCGAATCATGAATCTTGAATTATGAATTGAATCATGAATCATGAATCATGAATCTTGAATTGAATCAAGAATCATGAATCATAAATCGAATCATGAATCATGAATCAAGAATCATGAATCGAATCATGAATCATGAATTGAATCATGAATCATAAATCATGAATTGAATCATGAATCATGAATCATGAATCATGAATTATGAATTGAATCATGAATCATGAATCATGAATCATGAATCATTAATTGAATCATGAATCATGAATCATGAATCAAATCATGAATCATGAATTGAATCATGAATCGAATCATGAATCATGAATTGAATCATGAATCATGAATTGAATCATGAATCATGAATCATGAATTGAATCATGAATCATGAATAAAAGCATGAATTGAATCATGAATCATGATTCATGAATTGAATCATGAATTGAATCATGAATCATGAATCGAATCATGAATCATGAATCATGAATTGAATCATGAATCATGAATCATGAATCGAATCATGAATCATGATATGAATCATGAATCATGAATCATGAATTGAATCATGAATCATGAATCATGAATTGAATCATAAATCATGAATCATGAATCAAATCATGAATCATGAATCAAGAATCATGAATCAAATCATGAATCACAAATTGAATCATGAATCTTGAATCATGAATCTTGAATCATGAATTGAATCATGAATCAATGAATTTTGAATCATGAATCGAATCATGAATCACAAATTGAATCATGAATCTTGAATCATGAATCATGAATCATGAATCATGATTGAATCCTGAATCATAAATTGAATCATGAATCATGAATCATAAATTGAATTATGAATCATGATACATGAATTGAATCATGAATTGAATCATGAATCATAAATTAAATCATGAATCATGAAATTGAAGCATGATTTGAATCATGAATGATGAATCATGAATTGAATCATGAATCATGAATCATGAATCATGAATTGAATCATGAATCATGAATTGAATCATGAATCATGAATCATGAATTGAATCATGAATCATGAATTGAGTCATGAATTGAATCATGAATCATGAATTGAATCATGAATGATGAATCATGAATCATGAATCATGAATTGAATCATGAATCATGATACATGAATTGAATCATGAATTGAATCATGAATGATGAATCATGAATTGAATCATGAATCATGAATTAAATCATGAATCATGAATCATGAATTGAAGCATGATTTGAATCATGAATGATGAATCATGAATTGAATCATGAATCATGAATCATGAATCATAAATTAAATCATGAATCATGAATCATGAATTGAAGCATGATTTGAATCATGAATGATGAATCATGAATTGAATCATGAATCATGAATCATGAATTGAATCATGAAATCATGAATCGAATCATGAATCATGAATTGAATCATGAATCATGAATTAAATCATGAATCATGAATTGAATCTTGAATCATGAATCATGAATTGAATCATGAACTGAATCATAAATTATGAATCATGAATCATGAATTGAATTATGAATCATGAATCATGAATTGAGTCATGAATTGAATCATGAATCATGAATTGAATCATGAATCATGAATAATGAATTATGAATCATGAATCATGAATTGAATCATGAATAATGAATCATGAATTAAATCCTAAATCATAAATTGAATCATGAATTGAATCATGAATCATGAATCATGAATCATAAATTGAATCATGAATCATGAATTGAATCATGAATTGATCATGAATTATTATTCATGAATTGAATCATGAATTGAATCATGAATCATAAAGTAAATCATGAATCATGAATTGAATCATGATTGAATCATGAATCATGAATCGAATCATAAATCATGAATCATGAATCGAATCATAATTTGAATCATGAATCAAATCATGAATTGAATCATGAATCATGAATTGAATCATGAATCATGAATCATGAATCATGAATTGAATCATGAATCATGAATTATGAATCATGAATTGAATCATGAATCATAAATTGAATCATGAATCATGAATCATGAATCATGAATCAAAAATTGAATCATGATCATGAATTGAATCATGAATTGAATCATGAATTGAATCATGAATCGTGAATCGAATCATGAATCTTGAATCATAAATTGAATCATGAATCATGAATCATGAATCATGAATCTTGAATTGAATCATGAATCATGAATCATGAATTGAATCATGAATCGTGAATCGAATCATGAATCTTGAATCATAAATTGAATCATGAATAATGAATCATGAATCATGAATCATAAATGAATCATGAATCATGAATCATGAATTGAATCATGAATCATGAATAATGAATCATGAATTATGAATTGAATCATGAATCATGAATCATGAATCATGAATCATAAATTGAATCATGAATCATGAATCATGAATCAAAATCATGAATCATGAATCATGAATCATGAATTATGATTGAATCATGAATCATGAATCATGAATCATTAATTGAATCATGAATCATGAATCATGAATCAAAATAATGAATCATGAATTGAATCATGAATCGAATCATGAATCATGAATTGAATCATGAATCATGAATTGAATCATGAATCATGAATCATGAATTGAATCATGAATCATGAATAAAAGCATGAATTGAATCATGAATCATGATTCATGAATTGAATCATGAATTGAATCATGAATCATGAATCGAATCATGAATCATGAATCATGATATGAATTCATGAATCATGAATCATGATTGAATCATGAATCATGAATCATGAATTGAATCATAAATCATGAATCATGAATCAAATCATGAATCATGAATCAAGAATCATGAATCAAATCATGAATCACAAATTGAATCATGAATCTTGAATCATGAATCATGAATCATGAATTGAATCATGAATCATGAATCTTGAATCATGAATCGAATCATGAATCACAAATTGAATCATGAATCTTGAATCATGAATCATGAATCATGAATCATGAATTGAATCCTGAATCATAAATTGAATCGTGAATTGAATCATGAATCATGAATCATAAATTGAATCATGAATCATGAATCATGAATTGAAATCATGATTGAATCATGAATCATGATACATGAATTGAATCATGAATTGAATCATGAATCATAAATTAAATCATGAATCATGAATCATGATTAAAGCATGATTTTGAATCATGAATGATGAATCATGAATTGAATCATGAATCATGAATCATGAATCCATGAATTAAATCATGAATCATGAATTGAATCATGAATCATGAATTGAATCATGAATCATGAATCATGAATTGAGTCATGAATTGAATCATGAATCATGAAATTAAATCATAAGTGATGAATCATGAATCATAAATTGAATCATGAATCATGAATCATGAATTGAATCATGAATCATGATACATGAATTGAATCATGAATTGAATCATGAATCAATGATACATGAATTGAATCATGAATTGAATCATGAATCATAAATTAAATCATGAATCATGAATCATGAATTGAAGCATGATTTGAATCATGAATGATGAATCATGAATTGAATCATGAATCATGAATCATGAATTGAATCATGAATCATGAATCATGAATCGAATCATGAATCATGAATTGAATCATGAATCATGAATTGAATCATGAATCATGAATTGAATCTTGAATCATGAATCATGAATTGAATCATGAACTGAATCATAAATTATGAATCATGAATCATGAATTGAATTATGAATCATGAATCATGAATTGAGTCATGAATTGAATCATGAATCATGAATTGAATCATGAATCATGAATAATGAATCATGAATCATGAATCATAAATTGAATCATGAATCATGAATCATGAATTAAATCCTAAATCATAAATTGAATCATGAATTGAATCATGAATCATGAATCATGAATTAAATCCTAAATCATAAATTGAATCATGAATTGAATGATGAATCATTAATCATGAATCATAAATTGAATCATGAATCATGAATCATGAATTGAATCATGAATTGAATCATGAATTATTATTCATGAATTGAATCATGAATTGAATCATGAATCATAAAGTAAATCATGAATCATGAATCATGAATTGAATCATGAATTGAATCATGAATCATGAATCATGAATCATGAATTAAATCCTAAATCATAAATTGAATCATGAATTGAATCATGAATCATTAAATCATGAATCATAAATTAAATCATGAATCATGAATTGAATCATGAATTGAATCATGAATTATTATTCATGAATTGAATCATGAATTGAATCATGAATCATAAAGTAAATCATGAATCATGAATCATGAATTGAATCATGAATTGTATCATAATTATGAATCTGAATCATGAATCATGAATCATGAATCGAATCCTAATTTGAATCATGAATCAAATCATAAATTGAATCATGAATCATGAATTGAATCATGAATCATGAATCATGAATCATGATTGAATCATGAATCATGAATTATGAATTATGAATTGAATCATGAATCATAAATTGAATCATGAATCATGAATCATGAATCAAATCATGAATCACAAATTGAATCATGAATCTTGAATCATGAATCATGAATCATGAATTGAATCATGATCATGAATCTTAAATCATGAATCGAATCATGAATCACAAATTGAATCATGAATCTTGAATCATGAATCATGAATCATGAATCATGAATTGAATCATGAATCATGAATCATGAATCATGAATTAAATCCTAAATCATAAATTGAATCATGAATTGAATCATGAATCATTAATCATGAATCATAAATCGAATCATGAATCATGAATCATGAATTGAATCATGAATCATGATATATGAATTGAATCATGAATTGAATCATGAATCATGATACACGAATTGATATCATGAATTGAATCATGAATCATAAATTAATCATGAATCATGAGACATGAATTGAAGCATTATTTGAATCATGAATGATGAATCATGAATTGAATCATGAATCATGAATCATAAATCATGAATTGAATCATGAATCATGTTTAATGAATCGAATCATGAATCATGAATTGAAATCATGAATCATGAATCATGAATTAAATCATGAATCATGAATTGAATCTTGAATCATTGAATCATGAATTGAATCATGAACTGAATCATAAATTATGAATCATGAATCATGAATTGAATTATGAATCATGAATCATGAATTGAGTCATGAATTGAATCATGAATCATGAATTGAATCATGAATCATGAATAATGAATCATGAATCATAAATTGAATCCATGAATCATGAATCATGAATTAAATCCTAAATCATAAATTGAATATGAATTAAATCATGAATCATGAATCATGAATCATGAATTAAATCCTAAATCATAAATTGAATCATGAATTGAATGATGAATCATTAATCATGAATCATAAATTGAATCATGAATCATGAATCATGAATTGAATCATGAATTGAATCATGAATTATTATTCATGAATTGAATCATGAATTGAATCATGAATCATAAAGTAAATCATGAATCATGAATCATGAATTGAATCATGAATTGAATCATGAATCATGAATCATGAATCATGAATTAAATCCTAAATCATAAATTGAATCATGAATTGAATCATGAATCATTAATCATGAATCATAAATTGAATCATGAATCATGATTGAATCATGAATTGAATCATGAATTATTATTCATGAATTGAATCATGAATTGAATCATGAATCATAAAGTAAATCATGAATCATGAATTGAATTATGAATTGAATCATAAATCATGAATCGAATCATGAATCATGAATCATGAATCGAATCCTAATTTGAATCATGAATCATGAATTGAGTCATGAATTGTATCATTAATCATGAATTGAATCATAAATCATGAATCATGAATCATGAATCATTAATTGAATCATGAATCATGAATCATGAATTGATTCATGAATCATGAATCATGAATTGAATCATGAATTGAATCATAAATTATGAATCATGAATCATGAATTGAATCATGAATCCTGAATCATAAATTGAATCATGAATTGAATCATGAAACATGAAATATGAATCATAAATTGAATCATGAATCATGAATCATGAATTGAATCATGAATCATGATACATGAATTGAATCATGAATTGAATCATGAATCATAAATTAAATCATGAATCATGAATCATGAATTGAATCATGAATCATGAATCATGAATCGAATCATGAATCATGAATTGAATCATGAATCATGAATCATGAATTAAATCATGAATCATGAATTGAATCATGAATCATGATACATGAATTGAATCATGAATTGAATCATGAATCATGATACATGAATTGAATCATGAATTGAATCATGAATCATAAATTAAATCATGAATCATGAATCATGAATTGAAGCATGATTTGAATCATGAATGATGAATCATGAATTGAATCATGAATCATGAATCATGAATTGAATCATGAATCATGAATCATGAATCGAATCATGATCATGAATTGAATCATGAATCATGAATTGAATCATGAATCATGAATTGAATCTTGAATCATGAATCATGAATTGAATCATGAACTGAATCATAAATTATGAATCATGAATCATGAATTGAATTATGAATCATGAATCATGAATTGAGTCATGAATTGAATCATGAATCATGAATTGAATCATGAATCATGAATAATGAATCATGAATCATGAATCATAAATTGAATCATGAATCATGAATCATGAATTAAATCCTAAATCATAAATTGAATCATGAATTGAATCATGATCATGAATCATGAATTAAATCCTAAATCATAAATTGAATCCATGAATTGAATGATGAATCATTAATCATGAATCATAAATTGAATCATGAATCATGAATCATGAATTGAATCATGAATTGAATCATGAATTATTATTCATGAATTGAATCATGAATTGAATCATGAATCATAAAGTAAATCATGAATCATGAATCATGAATTGAATCATGAATTGAATCATGAATCATGAATCATGAATCATGAATTAAATCCTAAATCATAAATTGAATCATGGAATTGAATCATGAATCATTAATCATGAATCATAATTAAATCATGAATCATGAATTGAATCATGAATTGAATCATGAATTATTATTCATAGAATTGAATCATGAATTGAATCATGAATCATAAAGTAAATCATGAATCATGAATCATGAATTGAATCATGAATTGTATCATAAATTATGAATCGAATCATGAATCATGAATCATGAATCGAATCCTAATTTGAATCATGAATCAAATCATAAATTGAATCATGAATCATGAATTGAATCATGAATCAATGAATCATGAATCATGAATTGAATCATGAATCATGAATTATGAATTATGAATTGAATCATGAATCATAAATTGAATCATGAATCATGAATCATGAATCAAAATCATGATCACAAATTGAATCATGAATCTTGAATCATGAATCATGAATCATGAATTGAATCATGAATCATGAATCTTAAATCATGAATCGAATCATTGAATCACAAATTGAATCATGAATCTTGAATCATGAATCATGAATCATGAATCATGATTGAATCATGAATCATGAATCATGAATCATGAATTAAATCCTAAATCATAAATTGAATCATGAATTGAATCATGAATCATTAATCATGAATCATAAATTGAATCATGAATCATGAATCATGAATTGAATCATGAATCATGATATATGAATTGAATCATGAATTGAATCATGAATCATGATACACGAATTGAATCATGAATTGAATCATGAATCATAAATTAAATCATGAATCATGAGACATGAATTGAAGCATTATTTGAATCATGAATGATGAATCATGAATTGAATCATGAATCATGAATCATAAATCATGAATTGAATCATGAATCATGTTTAATGAATCGAATCATGAATCATGAATTGAATCATGAATCATGAATCATGAATTAAATCATGAATCATGAATTGAATCTTGAATCATGAATCATGAATTGAATCATGAACTGAATCATAAATTATGAATCATGAATCATGAATTGAATTATGAATCATGAATCATGAATTGAGTCATGAATTGAATCATGAATCATGAATTGAATCATGAATCATGAATAATGAATCATGAATCATAAATTGAATCATGAATCATGAATCATGAATTAAATCCTAATCATAAATTGAATATGAATTAAATCATGAATCATGAATCATGAATCATGAATTAAATCCTAAATCATAAATTGAATCATGAATTGAATGATGAATCATTAATCATGAATCATAAATTGAATCATGAATCATGAATCATGAATTGAATCATGAATTGAATCATGAATTATTATTCATGAATTGAATCATGAATTGAATCATGAATCATAAAGTAAATCATGAATCATGAATCATGAATTGAATCATGAATTGAATCATGAATCATGAATCATGAATCATGAATTAAATCCTAAATCATAAATTGAATCATGAATTGAATCATGAATCATTAATCATGAATCATAAATTGAATCATGAATCATGAATTGAATCATGAATTGAATCATGAATTATTATTCATGAATTGAATCATGAATTGAATCATGAATCATAAAGTAAATCATGAATCATGAATTGAATATGAATTGAATCATAAATCATGAATCGAATCATGAATCATGAATCATGAATCGAATCCTAATTTGAATCATGAATCATGAATTGAGTCATGAATTGTATCATTAATCATGAATTGAATCATAAATCATGAATCATGAATCATGAATCATTAATTGAATCATGAATCATGAATCATGAATTGATTCATGAATCATGAATCATGAATCATGAATTGAATCATGAATTGAATCATAAATTATGAATCATGAATCATGAATTGAATCATGAATCCTGAATCATAAATTGAATCATGAATTGAATCATGAAACATGAAATATGAATCATAAATTGAATCATGAATCATGAATCATGAATTGAATCATGAATCATGATACATGAATTGAATCATGAATTGAATCATGAATCATAAATTAAATCATGAATCATGAATCATGAATTGAATCATGAATCATGAATCATGAATCGAATCATGAATCATGAATTGAATCATGAATCATGAATCATGAATTAAATCATGAATCATGAATTGAATCTTGAATCATGAATCATGAATTGAATCATGAACTGAATCATAAAATTATGAATCATGAATCATGAATTGAATTATGAATCATGAATCCTGAATTGAGTCATGAATTGAATCATGAATCATGAATTGAATCATGAATCATTAATAATGAATCATGAATCATGAATCATAAATTGAATCATGAATCATGAATCATGAATTAAATCCTAAATCATAATTGAATCATGAATTGAATCATGAATCATGATCATGAATCATGAATTAAATCCAAAATCATAAATTGAATCATGAATTGAATGATGAATCATGAATTGAATCATGAATTGAATCATGAATTATTATTCATGAATTGAATCATGAATTGAATCATGAATCATAAAGTAAATCATGAATCATGAATCATGAATTGAATCATGAATTGAATCATGAATCATGAATTAAATCCTAAATCATAAATTGAATCATGAATTGAATCATGAATCATTAATCATGAATCATAAATTGAATCATGAATCATGAATTGAATCATGAATTATTAATCATGAATTGAATCATGAATTGAATAATGAATCATAAAGTAAATCATGAATCATGAATCATGAATTGAATTATGAATTTAATCATAAATCATGAATCGAATCATGAATCATGAATCATGAATCGAATCCTAATTTGAATCATGAATCAAATCATGAATTGGAATCATGAATCATGAATTGAATCATGAATCATGAATCATTGCATCAAGAATCTGAATTGAATCATGAATCATGAATTATGAATTATGAATTGAATCATGAATCATAAATTAAATCATGAAACATGAATCATGAATCAAATCATGAATCACAAATTGAATCATGAATCTTGAATCATGAATCATGAATCATGAATCATGAATTGAATCATGAATCATGAATCATGAATTAAATCCTGAATCATAAATTGAATCATGAATTGAATCATGAATCATGAATCTTGAATCATGAATCGAATCATGAATCACAAATTGAATCATTAATCTTGAATCATGAATCATGAATCATGAATCATGAATTGAATCATGAATCATGAATCATGAATTAAATCCTGAATCATAAATTGAATCATGAATTGAATCATGAATCATGAATCATGAATCATAAATTGAATCATGAATCAAGAATTGAATCATGAATTGAATCATGAATCATGATACATGAATTGAATCATGAATTGAATCATGAATCATAAATTAAATCATGAATCATGAATTGAAGCATGATTTGAATCATGAATGATGAATCATGATTGAATCATGAATCATGAATCATGAATTGAATCATGAATCATGAATCATGAATCATGAATCGAATCATGAATCATGAATTGAATCATGAATCATGAATCATGAATTATGAATTGAATCATGAATCATGAATTATGAATTATGAATTGAATCATGAATCATAAATTGAATCATGAATCATGAATCATGAATCAAATCATGAATCACAAATTGAATCATGAATCTTGAATCATGAATCATGAATCATGAATTGAATCATGAATCATGAATCTTGAATCATGAATCGAATCATGAATCACAAATTGAATCATGAATCTTGAATCATGAATCATGAATCATGAATCATGAATCATAAATTGAATCATGAATCATGAATCATGAATTGAATCATGAATCATGATACATGAATTGAATCATGAATTGAATCATGAATCGATAAATTAAATAATGAATCATGAATCATGAATTGAAGCATGAATCATGAATCATGAATCGAATCATGAATCATGAATTGAATCATGAATCATGAATCATGAATTGAATCATGAACTGAATCATAAATTATGAATCATGAATCATAAATTGAATCATGAATCATGAATCATGAATCATGAATTAAATCCTAAATCATAAATTGAATCATGAATTGAATCATGAATCATGAATCATGAATCATGAATTAAATCCTAAATCATAAATTGAATCATGAATTGAATCATGAATCATTAATCATGAATCATGAATCATGAATTAAATCCTAAATCATAAATTGAATCATGAATTGAATCATGAATCATGAATCATGAATCATGAATTAAATCCTAAATCATAATTGAATCATGAATTGAATCATGAATCATTAATCATGAATCATAAATTGAATCATGAATCATGAATCATGAATTGAATCATGAATCATGAATCATGAATTGAATCATGAATCATAAAGTAAATCATGAATCATGAATCATGAATTGAATCATGATTGAATCATGAAA
>NW_027446367.1:0-62037 GCF_038048845.1 Mixophyes fleayi | reverse complement strand
TGAATCAAATCATGAATCATGAATCATAAATTGAATCATGAATCATGAATCATGAATTGAATCATGAATCGAATCATGAATCATGAATTGAATCATGAATCATGAATCAAATCATGAATCTCGAATCATGAATTGAATCATGAATCATGAATTCAATCATGAATTGAATCATAAATCATGAATCATGAATTGAATCATGAATCATAAATCGAATCATGAATCATGAATTGAATCATGAATCATGAATCATGAATCGAATCATGAATCATGAATCATGAATCGAATCATGAATCATGAATTGAATCATAAATCATGAATCATGAATTGAATCATGAATCGAATCATGAATCATGAATTGAATCATGAATCATGAATCAAATCATGAATCTCGAATCATGAATTGAATCATGAATCATGAATTCAATCATGAATTGAATCATAAATCATGAATCATGAATTGAATCATGAATCATAAATCGAATCATGAATCATGAATTGAATCATGAATCATGAATCATGAATCGAATCATGAATCATGAATCATGAATCGAATCATGAATCATGAATTGAATCATAAATCATGAATCATGAATTGAATCATGAATCATGAATCGAATCATGAAACATGAATTGAATCATGAATCATGAATTGAATCATGAATCATGAATTGCATCATGAATCATAAATTGAATCATGAATCATTAATCATTAATCATGAATTAAATCATGAATCATGAATTGAATCATGAATCATGAAATGAATCATGAATCATGAAACGAATCATAAATCATTAATCAAATCATAAATCATTAATTGAATCATGAATCATGAACTGAATCATGATTTGAATCATGAATCATGAATCATGAATCATGAATCATGAATCATGAATCGTGAATCATGAATCATGAATTGAATTAATGAATCGAATCATGAATCATGAATTGAATCATGAATCATGAATCGAATCATGAATCTCAAATCATGAATCGAATCATGACTCTCAAATCATGAATTGAATCATGATTCATGAATTGAATCATGAATTGAATCATAAATCATAAATCATGAATTGAATCATGAATCATAAATCGAATCATGAATCATGAATTGAATCATGAATCATGAATCATGAATCGAATCATGAATCATGAATTGAATCATGAATCATGAATTGCATCATGAATCATGAATCGAATCATGAATCATGAATCAAAATATGAATCATGAATTGAATCATGTATCATGAATCATGAATTGAATCATGAATCATGAATCGAATCATGAATCATGAATTGCATCATGAATTATGAATTGAATCATGAATCATTAATCATGAATTAAATCATGAATCATGAAATGAATCATGAATCATGAAAAATGAATCATGAACTGAATCATGAATTATGAATCATGAATCATGAATTGAATCAATAATCATGAATTAAATCATGAATCATGAAATGAATCATGAATCATGAAATGAATCATGAATTGAATCATGAATCATGAATTGAATCATGAATCATGAAATGAATCATGAATTGAATCATGAATCATGAATTCATTAATTGAATCAGGAATCATGAATCATGAATTGAATAATGAATCATGAATCATGAATTGAATCATGAATCATTAATCATGATTCACGAATTGAATTATGAATCATGAATCAAATCATGAATCATAAATTTATTCATGAATCATGAATTGAATCATTAATCATGAATCAAATCATGAATCATGAATCATAAATTGATTCATGAATCATTAATTGAATCATAAATTGATTCATGAATCATTAATTGAATCATGAATTGAATCATAAATCATGAATCATGAATTCAATCATGAATCATGAATCGAATCATGAATCATAAATTGAATCATGAATCATGAATCGAATCATGAATCATGAATTTAATCATGAATCATGAATTAAATCATGAATCATGAATCGAATCATGAATCATGAATTGAATCATGAATCATGAATTAATTCATGAATCATGAATCATGAATTGAATCATGAATCATGAATCATGAATTGAATCATAAATCATGAATCAAATCATGAGTCATGAATTAAATAATGAATCATGAATCATGAATTGAATCATGAATCATGAATCGAATCATGAATCATGAATCATGAATTGAATCATGAATCATGAATTGAATCATAATTGAATCATAAATCATAAATCATGAATTGAATCATAAATTGAATCATAAATCATAAATCATGAATTGAATCATAAATTGAATAATAAATCATAAATCATGAATTGAATCATGAATCATGAATCGAATCATGAATCATGAATTGAATCATGAATCATGAATCATGAATCGAATCATGAATCATGAATCATGAATCATGAATCATAAATCGAATCATGAATCATGAATTGAATCATGAATCATGAATTGCATCATGAATCATGAATTGAATCATGAATCATTAATCATGAATTAAATCATGAATTTAATCATGAATCATGAATTGAATCATGAATCATGAATCATGAACTGAATCATGAATTATGAATCATGAATCATGAATTGAAGTATGAATCATGAATCGAATCATGAATCATGAATCGAAACATGAATCATGAATTGAATCATGAATCATGAATCATGAATCATGAATCATGAAATGAATCAGGAATCAGGAATCGAATCATGAATCATGAATAATGAATTGAATCATGAATCATGAATTGAATCATGAATCGAATCATGAATCATGAATTGAATCATGAATCATGAATCAAATCATGAATCTCGAATCATGAATTGAATCATGAATCATGAATTCAATCATGAATTGAATCATAAATCATGAATCATGAATTGAATCATGAATCATAAATCGAATCATGAATCATGAATTGAATCATGAATCATGAATCATGAATCGAATCATGAATCATGAATCATGAATCGAATCATGAATCATGAATTGAATCATAAATCATGAATCATGAATTGAATCATGAATCATGAATCATGTCATGAAACATGAATTGAATCATGAATCATGAATTGAATCATGAATTGCATCATGAATCATGAATTGAATCATGAATCATTAATCATTAATCATGAATTAAATCATGAATCATGAATTGAATCATGAATCATGAATTGAATCATGAATCATGAAATGAATCATGAATCATGAAACGAATCATAAATCATTAATCAAATCATAAATCATTAATTGAATCATGAATCATGAATTGAATCATGATTTGAATCATGAATCATGAATCATGAATCATGAATCATGAATCATGAATCATGAATCATGAATCGTGAATCATGAATTGAATTAATGAATCGAATCATGAATCATGAATTGAATCATGAATCATGAATTGAATCATGAATTGAATCATAAATCATGAATCATGAATTGAATCATGAATCATAAATCGAATCATGAATCATGAATTGAATCATGAATCATGAATCATGAATCGAATCTTGAATCATGAATTGAATCATGAATCATGAATTGCATCATGAATCATGAATCGAATCATGAATCATGAATCGAAATATGAATCATGAATTGAATCATGAATCATGAATCATGAATTAAATCATGAATCATGAATCGAATCATGAATCATGAATTGCATCATGAATTATGAATTGAATCATGAATCATTAATCATGAATTAAATCATGAATCATGAATTGAATCATGAATCATGAATCGAATCATGAATCATGAATCGAAACACGAATCATGAAATGAATCATGAATCATGAAACGAATCATAAATCATTAATCAAATCATAAATCATGAATTGAATCATGAATCATGAATTGAATCATGATTTGAATCATGAATCATGAATCATGAATCATGAATCGAATCATGAATCATGAATCATGTATTGAATCATGAATCATAAATCATGAATTGAATCATGAATCGAATCATGAATCATGAATTGAATCATGAATCATGAATCAAATCATGAATCTTGAATCATGAATTGAATCATGAATCATGAATTCAATCATGAATTGAATCATAAATCATGAATCATGAATTGAATCATGAATCATAAATCGAATCATGAATCATGAATCGAATCATGAATCATGAATTGAATCATGAATCATGAATCATGAATCGAATCATGAATCATGAATTGAATCATAAATCATGAATCATGAATTGAATCATGAATCATGAATCGAATCATGAAACATGAATTGAATCATGAATCATGATTCATGATTCATGATTCATTATTTAATTCATGACTCATGATTTGATTCATGATTCATGATTCAATTCATGATTCATGATTCATGATTCAATTCATGATTCATGATTCCATGTTTTCAATCATGAATCATGAATCGAATCATGAATCATGAATTAAATCATAAATCATGAATCGAATCATGAATCATGAATTGAATCATGAATCATGAATTAAATCATGAATCATGAATCATGAATTGAATCATGAATCGTGAATCATGAATTGAATCATGAATCATGAATCAAATCATGAGTCATGAATTAAATAATGAATCATGAATTATGAATTGAATCATGAATCATGAATCGAATCATGAATCATGAATCATGAATTGAATCATCAATCATGAATTGAATCATAAATTGAATCATAAATCATAAATCATGAATTGAATCATAAATTGAATCATAAATCATAAATCATGAATTGAATCATGAATCATGAATCGAATCATAATTCATGAATTGAATCATGAATCATGAATCATGAATCGAATCATGAATCATGAATCATGAATCATAAATCGAATCATGAATCATGAATTGAATCATGAATGATGAATTGCATCATGAATCATGAATCTAATCATGAATCATGAATCATGAATTGAATCATGAATCATGAAATGAATCATGAATTGAATCATGAATCATGAATCATAAATTGAATCATGAATCATGAATCATGAATTGCATCATGAATCATGAATTGCATCATGAATCATGAATTGAATCATGAATCATGAATCGAATCATGAATCATGTATCATGAATCATGAATTAATCATAAATTGAATCATAAATCATAAATCATGAATTGAATCATGAATCATGAATTGAATCATTAATCATGAATTAAATCATAAATCATGAATCATGAATCAAATCATGAATCATGAATCATGAATCGAATCATGAATCATGAATTTAATCATGAATCATGAATTGAATCATGAATCATGAATCATGAATCATGAACTGAATCATGAATTATGAATCATGAATCATGAATTGAATCATGAATCATGAATCGAATCATGAATCATGAATCGAAACATGAATCATGAATTGAATCATGAATCATGAATCATGAATCATGAATCATGAAATGAATCAGGAATCATGAATCGAATCATGAATCATGAATCATGAATAATGAATTGAATCATGAATCATGAATTGAATCATGAATCATGAATCGAATCATGAATCATGAATCGAAACACGAATCATGAAATGAATCATGAAACGAATCATAAATCATTAATCAAATCATAAATCATGAATTGAATCATGAATCATGAATTGAATCATGATTTGAATCATGAATCATGAATCATGAATCATGAATCGAATCATGAATCATGAATCATGTATTGAATCATGAATCATAAATCATGAATTGAATCATGAATCGAATCATGAATCATGAATTGAATCATGAATCATGAATCAAATCATGAATCTTGAATCATGAATTGAATCATGAATCATGAATTCAATCATGAATTGAATCATAAATCATGAATCATGAATTGAATCATGAATCATAAATCGAATCATGAATCATGAATCGAATCATGAATCATGAATTGAATCATGAATCATGAATCATGAATCGAATCATGAATCATGAATCATGAATCGAATCATGAATCATGAATTGAATCATAAATCATGAATCATGAATCGAATCATGAAACATGAATTGAATCATGAATCATGATTCATGATTCATGATTCATTATTTAATTCATGACTCATGATTTGATTCATGATTCATGATTCAATTCATGATTCATGATTCATGATTCAATTCATGATTCATGATTCATGTTTTCAATCATGAATCATGAATCGAATCATGAATCATGAATTGAATCATAAATCATGAATCGAATCATGAATCATGAATTGAATCATGAATCATGAATTAAATCATGAATCATGAATCATGAATTGAATCATGAATCGTGAATCATGAATTGAATCATGAATCATGAATCAAATAATGAGTCATGAATTAAATAATGAATCATGAATCATGAATTGAATCATGAATCATGAATCGAATCATGAATCATGAATCATGAATTGAATCATCAATCATGAATTGAATCATAAATTGAATCATAAATCATAAATCATGAATTGAATCATAAATTGAATCATAAATCATAAATCATGAATTGAATCATGAATCATGAATCGAATCATAATTCATGAATTGAATCATGAATCATGAATCATGAATCGAATCATGAATCATGAATCATGAATCATAAATCGAATCATGAATCATGAATTGAATCATGAATCATGAATTGCATCATGAATCATGAATCTAATCATAATTCATGAATTGAATCATGAATCATGAATCATGAATCGAATCATGAATTGAATCATGAATCATGAATCGAATCATAATTCATGAATTGAATCATGAATCATGAATCATGAATCGAATCATGAATCATGAATCATGAATCATAAATCGAATCATGAATCATAAATCGAATCATGAATCATGAATTGAATCATGAATCATGAAATGAATCATGAATTGAATCATGAATCATAAATTGAATCATGAATCATGAATCATGAATTGCATCATGAATCATGAATTGCATCATGAATCATGAATTGATTCATGAATTGAATCATGAATTGAATCATGAATCATGAATCATGAATTGAATCATGAATCATGAAATGAATCATGAATTGAATCATGAATCATGAATCATAAATTGAATCATGAATCATGAATCATGAATTGAATCATGAATTGAATCATGAATTGAATCATGAATCATGAATCATGAATTGAATCATGAATCATGAAATGAATCATGAATTGAATCATGAATCATGAAATGAATCATGAATTGAATCATAAATTGAATCATGAATCATGAATCATGAATTGAATCATGAATCATGAAATGAATCATGAATTGAATCATGAATCATGAATTGAATCATTAATCATGAATTGAATCATGAATCATGAATCGAATCATGAATCATGAATTGAATCATGAATTATGAATCATGAATCATGAATCGAATCATGAATCATGAAACGAATCATGAATCATGAATTGAATCATAAATCATGAATTGAATCATGAATTAAATAATGAATCATGAATCATGAATTGAATCATTAATCATGAATCGAATCATGAATCATGAATCATGAATTGAATCATCAATCATGAATTGAATCATAAATTGAATCATAAATCATAAATCATGAATTGAATCATAAATTGAATCATAAATCATAGATCATGAATCATAAATCATGAATTGAATCATGAATCATGAATCGAATCATAATTCATGAATTGAATCATGAATCATGAATCATGAATCGAATCATGAATCATGAATCATGAATCATGAATCATAAATCGAATCATGAATCATGAATTGAATCATGAATCATGAATTGCATCATGAATCATGAATCTAATCATGAATCATGAATCATGAATTGAATCATGAATTGAATCATGAATCATGAAATGAATCATGAATCATGAAATGAATCATGAATTGAATCATGAATCATGAATCATAAATTGAATCATGAATCATGAATCATGAATTGCATCATGAATCATGAATTGCATCATGAATCATGAATTGATTCATGAATTGAATCATGAATTGAATCATGAATCATGAATCATGAATTGAATCATGAATCATGAAATGAATCATGAATTGAATCATGAATCATGAATCATAAATTGAATCATGAATCATGAATCATGAATTGAATCATGAATTGAATCATGAATTGAATCATGAATCATGAATCATGAATTGAATCATGAATCATGAAATGAATCATGAATTGAATCATGAATCATGAAATGAATCATGAATTGAATCATGAATCATGAATCATGAATTGAATCATAAATCATGAATCAAATCATGAGTCATGAATTAAATAATGAATCATGAATCATGAATTGAATCATGAATCATGAATCGAATCATGAATCATGAATCATGAATTGAATCATGAATCATGAATTGAATCATAAATTGAATCATAAATCATAAATCATGAATTGAATCATAAATTGAATCATAAATCATAAATCATGAATTGAATCATAAATTGAATAATAAATCATAAATCATGAATTGAATCATGAATCATGAATCGAATCATGAATCATGAATTGAATCATGAATCATGAATCATGAATCGAATCATGAATCATGAATCATGAATCATGAATCATAAATCGAATCATGAATCATGAATTGAATCATGAATCATGAATTGCATCATGAATCATGAATTGAATCATGAATCATTAATCATGAATTAAATCATGAATTTAATCATGAATCATGAATTGAATCATGAATCATGAATCATGAACTGAATCATGAATTATGAATCATGAATCATGAATTGAAGGATGAATCATGAATCGAATCATGAATCATGAATCGAAACATGAATCATGAATTGAATCATGAATCATGAATCATGAATCATGAATCATGAAATGAATCAGGAATCAGGAATCGAATCATGAATCATGAATAATGAATTGAATCATGAATCATGAATTGAATCATGAATCGAATCATGAATCATGAATTGAATCATGAATCATGAATCAAATCATGAATCTCGAATCATGAATTGAATCATGAATCATGAATTCAATCATGAATTGAATCATAAATCATGAATCATGAATTGAATCATGAATCATAAATCGAATCATGAATCATGAATTGAATCATGAATCATGAATCATGAATCGAATCATGAATCATGAATCATGAATCGAATCATGAATCATGAATTGAATCATAAATCATGAATCATGAATTGAATCATGAATCGAATCATGAAACATGAATTGAATCATGAATCATGAATTGAATCATGAATTGCATCATGAATCATGAATTGAATCATGAATCATTAATCATTAATCATGAATTAAATCATGAATCATGAATTGAATCATGAATCATGAATTGAATCATGAATCATGAAATGAATCATGAATCATGAAACGAATCATAAATCATTAATCAAATCATAAATCATTAATTGAATCATGAATCATGAATTGAATCATGATTTGAATCATGAATCATGAATC
The DNA here is from genome assembly GCF_038048845.1 of Mixophyes fleayi. Taxonomy (NCBI): domain Eukaryota; kingdom Metazoa; phylum Chordata; class Amphibia; order Anura; family Limnodynastidae; genus Mixophyes; species Mixophyes fleayi. The sequence goes on along the minus strand of NW_027446367.1, from coordinate 52,578 downwards.
ATGAATCATGAATCATGAATCATGAATCATGAATCGTGAATCATGAATTGAATTAATGAATCGAATCATGAATCATGAATTGAATCATGAATCATGAATTGAATCATGAATTGAATCATAAATCATGAATCATGAATTGAATCATGAATCATAAATCGAATCATGAATCATGAATTGAATCATGAATCATGAATCATGAATCGAATCTTGAATCATGAATTGAATCATGAATCATGAATTGCATCATGAATCATGAATCGAATCATGAATCATGAATCGAAATATGAATCATGAATTGAATCATGAATCATGAATCATGAATTAAATCATGAATCATGAATCGAATCATGAATCATGAATTGCATCATGAATTATGAATTGAATCATGAATCATTAATCATGAATTAAATCATGAATCATGAATTGAATCATGAATCATGAATCGAATCATGAATCATGAATCGAAACACGAATCATGAAATGAATCATGAATCATGAAACGAATCATAAATCATTAATCAAATCATAAATCATGAATTGAATCATGAATCATGAATTGAATCATGATTTGAATCATGAATCATGAATCATGAATCATGAATCGAATCATGAATCATGAATCATGTATTGAATCATGAATCATAAATCATGAATTGAATCATGAATCGAATCATGAATCATGAATTGAATCATGAATCATGAATCAAATCATGAATCTTGAATCATGAATTGAATCATGAATCATGAATTCAATCATGAATTGAATCATAAATCATGAATCATGAATTGAATCATGAATCATAAATCGAATCATGAATCATGAATCGAATCATGAATCATGAATTGAATCATGAATCATGAATCATGAATCGAATCATGAATCATGAATCATGAATCGAATCATGAATCATGAATTGAATCATAAATCATGAATCATGAATTGAATCATGAATCATGAATCGAATCATGAAACATGAATTGAATCATGAATCATGAATTAAATCATGAATCATGAATCATGAATTGAATCATGAATCATGAATCATGAATTGAATCATGAATCATGAATCAAATCATGAGTCATGAATTAAATAATGAATCATGAATTATGAATTGAATCATGAATCATGAATCGAATCATGAATCATGAATCATGAATTGAATCATCAATCATGAATTGAATCATAAATTGAATCATAAATCATAAATCATGAATTGAATCATAAATTGAATCATAAATCATAAATCATGAATTGAATCATGAATCATGAATCAAATCATAATTCATGAATTGAATCATGAATCATGAATCATGAATCGAATCATGAATCATGAATCATGAATTGAATCATGAATCGTGAATCATGAATTGAATCATGAATCATGAATCAAATCATGAGTCATGAATTAAATAATGAATCATGAATTATGAATTGAATCATGAATCATGAATCGAATCATGAATCATGAATCATGAATTGAATCATCAATCATGAATTGAATCATAAATTGAATCATAAATCATAAATCATGAATTGAATCATAAATTGAATCATAAATCATAAATCATGAATTGAATCATGAATCATGAATCAAATCATAATTCATGAATTGAATCATGAATCATGAATCATGAATCGAATCATGAATCATGAATCATGAATCATAAATCGAATCATGAATCATGAATTGAATCATGAATGATGAATTGCATCATGAATCATGAATCTAATCATGAATCATGAATCATGAATTGAATCATGAATCATGAAATGAATCATGAATTGAATCATGAATCATGAATCATAAATTGAATCATGAATCATGAATCATGAATTGCATCATGAATCATGAATTGCATCATGAATCATGAATTGAATCATGAATCATGAATCGAATCATGTATCATGAATCATGAATTAATCATAAATTGAATCATAAATCATAAATCATGAATTGAATCATGAATCATGAATTGAATCATTAATCATGAATTAAATCATAAATCATGAATCATGAATCAAATCATGAATCATGAATCATGAATCGAATCATGAATCATGAATTTAATCATGAATCATGAATTGAATCATGAATCATGAATCATGAATCATGAACTGAATCATGAATTATGAATCATGAATCATGAATTGAATCATGAATCATGAATCGAATCATGAATCATGAATCGAAACATGAATCATAAATTGAATCATGAATCATGAATCATGAATCATGAATCATGAAATGAATCAGGAATCATGAATCGAATCATGAATCATGAATCATGAATAATGAATTGAATCATGAATCATGAATTGAATCATGAATCATGAATCGAATCATGAATCATGAATCGAAACACGAATCATGAAATGAATCATGAATCATGAAACGAATCATAAATCATTAATCAAATCATAAATCATGAATTGAATCATGAATCATGAATTGAATCATGATTTGAATCATGAATCATGAATCATGAATCATGAATCGAATCATGAATCATGAATCATGTATTGAATCATGAATCATAAATCATGAATTGAATCATGAATCGAATCATGAATCATGAATTGAATCATGAATCATGAATCAAATCATGAATCTTGAATTATGAATTGAATCATGAATCATGAATTCAATCATGAATTGAATCATAAATCATGAATCATGAATTGAATCATGAATCATAAATCGAATCATGAATCATGAATCGAATCATGAATCATGAATTGAATCATGAATCATGAATCATGAATCGAATCATGAATCATGAATCATGAATCGAATCATGAATCATGAATTGAATCATAAATCATGAATCATGAATCGAATCATGAAACATGAATTGAATCATGAATCATGATTCATGATTCATGATTCATTATTTAATTCATGACTCATGATTTGATTCATGATTCATGATTCAATTCATGATTCATGATTCATGATTCAATTCATGATTCATGTTTTCAATCATGAATCATGAATCGAATCATGAATCATGAATTGAATCATAAATCATGAATCGAATCATGAATCATGAATTGAATCATGAATCATGAATTAAATCATGAATCATGAATCATGAATTGAATCATGAATCGTGAATCATGAATTGAATCATGAATCATGAATCAAATCATGAGTCATGAATTAAATAATGAATCATGAATCATGAATTGATCATGAATCATGAATCGAATCATGAATCATGAATCATGAATTGAATCATCAATCATGAATTGAATCATAAATTGAATCATAAATCATAAATCATGAATTGAATTCATGAATCATGAATCGAATCATAATTCATGAATTGAATCATGAATCATGATCATGAATCGAATCATGAATCATGAATCATGAATCATAAATCGAATCATGAATCATGAATTGAATCATGAATCATGAATTGCATCATGAATCATGAATCTAATCATGAATCATGAATCATGAATTGAATCATGAATCATGAAATTGAATCATGAATTGAATCAATGAATCATGAATCATAATTGAATCATGAATCATGAATCATGAATTGCATCATGAATCATGATTTGCATCATGAATCATGAATTGATTCATGAATTGAATCATGAATTGAATCATGAATCATGAATCATGAATTGAATCATGAATCATGAAATGAATCATGAATTGAATCATGAATCATGAATCATAAATTGAATCATGAATCATGAATCATGATTGAATCATGAATTGAATCATGAATTGAATCATGAATCATGAATCATGAATTGAATCATGAATCATGAAATGAATCATGAATTGAATCATGAATCATGAAATGAATCATGAATTGAATCATAATTGAATCATGAATCATGAATCATGAATTGAATCATGAATCATGAAATGAATCATGAATTGAATCATGAATCATGAATTGAATCATTAATCATGAATTGAATCATGAATCATGATCGAATCATGAATCATGAATTGAATCATGAATCATGAATTAAATCATGAATCATGAATCATGAATTGAATCATGAATCGTGAATCATGAATTGAATCATGAATCATGAATCAAATCATGAGTCATGAATTAAATAATGAATCATGAATCATGAATTGAATCATGAATCATGAATCGAATCATGAATCATGAATCATGATTGAATCATCAATCATGAATTGAATCATAAATTGAATCATAAATCATAAATCATGATTGAATCATGAATCATGAATCGAATCATAATTCATGAATTGAATCATGAATCATGAATCATGAATCGAATCATGAATCATGAATCATGAATCATAATCGAATCATGAATCATGAATTGAATCATGAATCATGAATTTGCCATCATGAATCATGAATCTAATCTGAATCATGAATCATGATTGAATCATGAATCATGAAATGAATCATGAATTGAATCATGAATCATGAATCATAAATTGAATCATGAATCATGAATCATGAATTGCATCATGAATCATGAATTGCATCATGAATCATGAATTGATTCATGAATTGAATCATGAATTGAATCATGAATCATGAATCATGAATTGAATCATGAATCATGAAATGAATCATGAATTGAATCATGAATCATGAATCATAAATTGAATCATGAATCATGAATCATGAATTGAATCATGAATTGAATCATGAATTGAATCATGAATCATGAATCATGATTGAATCATGAATCATGAAATGAATCATGAATTGAATCATGAATCATGAAATGAATCATGAATTGAATCATAAATTGAATCATGAATCATGAATCATGAATTGAACATGAATCATGAAATGAATCATGAATTTGAATCATGATCATGAATTGAATCATTAATCATGAATTGAATCATGAATCATGAATCGAATCATGAATCATAAATTGAATCATGAATTATGAATCATGATCATGAATCGAATCATGAATCATGAAACGAATCATGAATCATGAATTGAATCATAAATCATGAATTGAATCATGAATTAAATAATGAATCATGAATCATGAATTGAATCATTAATCATGAATCGAATCATGAATCATGAATCATGAATTGAATCATCAATCATGAATTGAATCATAAATTGAATCATAAATCATAAATCATGAATTGAATCATAAATTGAATCATAAATCATAAATCATGAATCATAATCATGAATTGAATCATGAATCATGAATCGAATCATAATTCATGAATTGAATCATGAATCATGAATCATGAATCGAATTCATGAATCATGAATCATGAATCATGAATCATAAATCGAATCATGAATCATGAATTGAATCATGAATCATGAATCATGAATCATGAATCATAAATCAAATCATGAATCATGAATTGAATCATGAATCATGAATTGCATCATGAATCATGAATCTAATCATGAATCATGAATCATGAATTGAATCATGAATTGAATCATGAATCATGAATGAATCATGAATCATGAAATGAATCATGAATTGAATCATGAATCATGAATCATAAATTGAATCATGAATCATGAATCATGAATTGCATCATGAATCATGAATTGCATCATGAATCATGAATTGATTCATGAATTGAATCATGAATTGAATCATGAATCATGAATCATGACTTGAATCATGAATCATGAAATGAATCATGAATTGAATCATGAAATCATGAATCATAAATTGAATCATGAATCATGAATCATGAATTGAATCATGAATTGAATCATGAATTGAATCATGAATATGAATCATGAATTGAATCATGAATCATGAAATGAATCATGAATTGAATCATGAATCATGAAATGAATCATGAATTGAATCATAAATTGAATCATGAATCATGAATCATGAATTGATCATGAATCATGAATGAATCATGAATTGAATCATGAATCATGAATTGAATCATTAATCATGAATTGAATCATGAATCATGAATCGAATCATGAATCATGAATTGAATCATGAATTATGAATCATGAATCATGAATCGAATCATGAATCATGAAATGAATCATGAATCATGAATTGAATCATAAATCATGAATTGAATCATGAATTAAATAATGAATCATGAATCATGAATTGAATCATTATCATGAATTGAATCATGAATCATGAATCGAATCATGAATCATGAATTGAATCAAGAATTGAATCATAAATCATAAATCATGAATTGAATCATGAATCATGAATTGAATCATGAAATCATGAATTGAATCATAATCATGATCATGATCGAATCATGAATCATGAATCGAATCATGAATCGAATCATGAATCATGATCGAATCATGAATCATGAATTTAATCATGAATCATGAATTGAATCATGAATCATGAATCATGAACTGAATCATGAATTATGAATCATGAATCATGAATTGAATCATGAATCATGAATCGAATCATGAATCGAAACATGAATCATGATTGAATCATGAATCATGAATTGAATCATGAATCATGAATTGAATCATGAATCATGAATCGAAACACGAATCATGAAATGAATCATGAATCATGAAACCAATCATAAATCATTAATCAAATCATAAATCATGAATTGAATCATGAATCATGAATCATGAATCATGAAGCATGAATCTGAATCATGAATCATGAATCATAAATTGAATCATGAATCATAAATCATGAATTGAATCATGAATCGAATCATGAATCATGAATTGAATCATGAATCATGAATCAAATCATGAATCTCGAATCATGAATTGAATCATGAATCATGAATTCAATCATGAATTGAATGATAAATCATGAATCATGAATTGAATCATGAATCATAATCGAATCATGAATCATGAATTGATTCATGAATCATGAATCGAATCATGAATCATGAATCATGAATCGAATCATGAATCATGAATTGAATCATAAATCATGAATCATGAATTGAATCATGAATCATGAATCGAATCATGAAACATGAATTAAATCATGAATCATGATTGAATCATGAATCATGAATTGCATCATGAATCATGATTGAATCATGAATCATTAATCATGAATTAAAATCATGAATCATGAATTGAATCATGAATCATGAATTGATCATGAATCATGAAATGAATCATGAATCATGAAACGAATCATAAATCATTAATCAAATCATAAATCATTAATTGAATCATGAATCATGAATTGAATCATGAATCATGAATCATGAATCATGAATCATGAATCGAATCATAAATCATGAATCATGAATCATGAATCGTGAATCATGAATCATGAATTGAATCATGAATCGAATCATGAATCATGAATTGAATCATGGATCATGAATCATGAATCGAATCATGAATCATGAATTGAATCATCAATCATGAATCGAATCATGAATTGCATCATGAATCATGAATCATGAATCGAATCATGAATCATGAATCGAAATATGAATCATGAATTGAATCATGAATCATGAATCATGAATTGAATCATGAATCATGAATCATGATTCATGAATTGAATCATGAATCATGAATCAAATCATGAATCATAAATTGATTCATGAATCATGAATTGAATCATTAATCATGAATCAAATCATGAATCATGAATCATAAATTGATTCATGAATCATTAATTGAATCATGAATTAAATCATAAATCATGAATCATGAATTGAATCATGAATCATGAATCGAATCATGAATCATGAATTGAATGATGAATCATGAATCGAATCATAATCATGAATTAAATCATGAATCATGAATTAAATCATGAAATCATGAATCATGAATTGGAATCATGAATCATGAATCATGAATTGAATCATGAATCATGAATCAAATCATGAGTCATGAATTAAATAATGAATCATGAATCATGAATTGAATCATGAATCATGAATCGAATCATGAATCATGAATCATGAATTGAATCAAGAATCATGAATTAAATCATAAATTGAATCATAAATCATAAATCATGAATTGAATCATAAATTGATTCATAAATCATAAATCATGAATTGAATCATGAATCATGAATCGAATCATGAATCATGAATTGAATCATGAATCATGAATAATGAATCGAATCATGAATCATGAATCATGAATCATGAATCATAAATCGAATCATGAATCATGGATTGAATCTTGAAACATGAATTGCATCATGAATCATGAATTGAATCATGAATCATTAATCATGATTGAATCATGAATCATGAATCATGAAATGATCATGAATTGAATCATGAATCATGAAATGAATTGAAGCATTGATCATGAAATGAATCATGAATTGAATCATGAATCATGAATTGAATCATGAATCATGAATCGAATCATGAATCATGAATTGATCATGAATTATGAATCATGAATCATGAATTGAATCATGAATCATGAAATGAATCATGAATCATGATTGAATCATAAATCATGAATTGAATCATGAATTAAATAAGGAATCATGATCATGAATTGAATCATGAATCATGAATCATGTATCATGAATCATGAATTGAATCATGAATCATGAATCGAAATCATGAATCATGAATCATGAATCATGAATCATGAATCGAATCATGAATCATGAATCATATATTGAATCATGAATCATAAATCATGAATTGAATCATGAATCAAATCATGAATCATGAATTGAATCATGAATCATGAATCAAATCATGAATCATGAATCATGAATTGAATCATGAATCATGAATTCAATCATGAATTGAATCATAAATCATGATCACGAATTGAATCATGAATCATAATCGAATCATGAATCATGAATCGAATCATGAATCATGAATTGAATCATGAATCATGAATCATGAATCGAATCATGTATCATGAATCATGATCGAATCATGAATCATGAATTGAATCATAAATCATGAATCATGAATTGAATCATGAATCATGAATCGAATCATGAAACATGAATTGAATCATGATTCATGATTCATGATTCATTATTTAATTCATGACTCATTATTTTGATTCATGATTCATGATTCAATTCATGATTCATGATTCATGATTCAATTCATGATCATGATTCATGATTTCAATCATGAATCATGAATCGAATCATGAATCATGAAGTTGAATCATAAATCATGAATCGAATCATGAATCATGAATTGAATCATGAATCATGATTAAATCATGAATCAAGAATCATGAATTGAATCATGAATCGTGAATCATGAATTGAATCATGAATCATGAATCAATCATGAGTCATGAATTAAATAATGAATCATGAATCATGAATTGAATCAGGAATCATGAATCGAATCATGAATCATGAATTGAATAATGAATCATGAATTGCATCATGAATCATGAATTAAATCATGAATCATGAAATGAATCATGAATTGATTAATGAATCATGAAATAAATCATGAATTGAATCATGAATCTAATCATGAATCATGAATTGAATCATGAATCATGAAATGAATCATGAATTGAATCATGAATCATGAATCGTAAATTGAATCATGAATCATGAATCATGAATTGCATCATGAATCATGAATTGCATCATGAATCATGAATTGAATCATGAATTGAATCATGAATTGAATCATGAATCATGAATCATGAATTGAATCATGAATCATGAAATGAATCATGAATTGAATCATTAATCATGAATCATAAATTGAATCATGAATCATGAATCATGAATTGCATCATGAATCATGAATTGCATCATGAATCATGAATTGAATCATGAATTGAATCATGAATTGAATCATGAATCATGAATCATGAATTGAATCATGAATCATGAAATGAATCATGAATTGGAATCATGAATCATGAAATGAATCATGAAATTGTAATCATGAATTGTATCATGAATCATGAATCATGAATCGAATCATGAATCATGAATTGAATCAGGAATTATGAATCATGAATCATGAATCGAATCATGAATCATGAAATGAATCATGAATCATGAATTGAATCATAAATCATGAATGAATCATGAATTAAATATGAATCATGAATCATGAATTGAATCATGAATCATGAATCGAATCATGAATCATGAATCATGTATCATGAATCATGAATTGAATCATAAATTGAATCATAAATCATAAATCATGAATTGAATCATGAATCATGAATTAATTCATGAATCATGAATTGAATCATAAATCATGAATCATGAATCGAATCATGAATCATGAATCGAATCATGAATCGAATCATGAATCATGAATCGAATCATGAATCATGAATTTAATCATAAATTATGAATTGAATCATGAATCATGAATCATGAATCATGAACTGAATCATGAATTATGAATCATGAATCATGAATTGAATCATGAATCATGATCGAATCATGAATCGAAACACGAATCATGAAATGAATCATGAATCATGAAACGAATCATAAATCATTAATCAAATCATAAATCATGAATTGAATCATGAATCATGAATCATGAATCATGAATCATGAATCGAATCATGAATCATGAATCATGAATTGAATCATGAATCGAATCATGAATCATGAATTGAATCATGAATCATGAATCAAATCATGAATCTCGAATCATGAATTGAATCATGAATCATGATTCAATCATGGAATTGAATCATAAATCATGAATCATGAATTGAATCATGAATCATAAATCGAATCATGAATCATGAATTGAATCATGAATCATGAATCATGAATCGAATCATGAATCATGAATCAAGAATCGAATCATGAATCATGAATTGAATCATAAATCATGAATCATGAATTTGAATCATGAATCATGAATCGAATCATGAAACATGAATTGAATCATGAATTGAATCATAAATCATGAATCATGAATTGAATCATGAATCATAAATCGAATCATGAATCATGAATGAATCATGAATCATGAATCGAATCATGAATCATGAATCAAGAATCGAATCATGAATCATGAATTGAATCATAAATCATGAATCATGAATTGAATCATGAATCATGAATCGAATCATGAAACATGAATTAAATCATGAATCATGAATTGAATCATGAATCATGAATTGCATCATGAATCATGAATTGAATCTTGAATCATTAATCATGAATTAAATCATGATCATGAATTGAATCATGAATCATGAATTGAATCATGAATCATTAATCATGAATTAAATCATGAATCATGAATTGAATCATGAATCATGAATTGAATCATGAATCATGAAATGAATCATGAATCATGAAACGAATCATAAATCATTAATCAAATCATAAATCATTAATTGAATCATGAATCATGAATTGATCATGATTTGAATCATGAATCATGAATCATGAATCATGAATCATGAATCGAATCATGAATCATGAATCATGAATCGTGAAATCATGAATCATGAATTGAATCATGAATCGAATCATGAATCATGAAGAATCGAATCATGAATCTCGAATCATGAATTGAATCATGATTCATGAATTAAATCATGAATTGAATCATAAATCATGAATCATGAATTGAATCATGAATCATAAATCGAATCATGATTATGAATTGAATCATGGATCATGAATCATGAATCGAATCATGAATCATGAATTGAATCATCAATCATGAATCGAATCATGAATCATGAATTGCATCATGAATCATGAATCGAATCATGAATCATGAATCGAAATATGAATCATGAATTGAATCATGAATCATGAATCATGAATTGAATCATGATCATGAATCGAATCATGAATCATGAATTGCATCATGAATTATGAATTGAATCATGAATCATTAATCATGAATTAAATCATGAATCATGAAATGAATCATGAAATCATGAAATGAATCATGAATTGAATCATGAATCATGAATTGAATCATGAATCATGAATTGAATCATGAATCATGAATTGAATCATGAATCATGAAATGAATCATGAATTGAATCATGAATCATGAATCATGAATTGAATCATGAATCAGGAATCATGATTCATGAATTGAATCATGAATCATGAATCAATCATGAATCATAAATTGATTCATGAATCATGAATTGAATCATTAATCATGAATTAAATCATGAATCATGAATCATAAATTGATTCATGAATCATTAATTGAATCATGATTGAATCATAAATCATGAATCATGAATTGAATCATGAATCATGAATCGAATCATGAATCATGAATTGAATCATGAATCATGAATCGAATCATGAATCATGAATTGAATCATGAATCATGAATCGAATCATGAATCATGAATTAAATCATGAATCATGAATCATGAATTGAATCATGAATCATGAATCATGAATTGAATCATAAATCATGAATCATGAATTGAATCATGAATCATGAGATCATGAATTGAATCATGAATCATGAATCAAATCATGAGTCATGAATTAAATAATGAATCATGAATCATGAATTGAATCATGAATCATGAATCGAATCATGAATCATGAATCATGAATTGAATCATGAATCATGAATTAAATCATAAGTTGAATCATAAATCATAAATCATGAATTGAATCATAAATTGAATCATAATCATAAATCATGAATTGAATCATGATCATGAATCGAATCATGAATCATGAATCATGAATCATGAATCATAAATCGAATCATGAATCATGAAATTGAATCATGAATCATGAAATGCATCATGAATCATGAATTGAATCATGAATCATTAATCATGAATTAAATCATGAATCATGAAATGAATCATGAATTGATTCATGAATCATGAAATGAATCATGAATTGATTCATGAATCATGAAATAAATCATGAATTGAAATCATGAATCTAATCATGAATCATGAATCATGAATTGAATCATGAATCATGAAATGAATCATGAATTGAATCATGAATCATGAATCATAAATTGAATCATGAATCATGAAATGGAATCATGAATCATGAATTGCATCATGAATCATGATTGCATCATGAATCATAATTGAATCATGAATTGAATCATGAATTGAATCATGAATCATGAATTGCATCATGAATAATGAAATGAATCATGAATTGAATCATGAATCATGAAATGAATTGAATCATGAATTGAATCATGAATCATGAATCATGAATTGAATCATGAATCATGAATTGAATCATGAATCATGAATCGAATCATGAATCATGATTTAATCATGAATTATGAATCATGAATCATGAATCGAATCATGAATCATGAAATGAATCATGAATCATGAATCATGAATTGAATCATGAATCATGAATCGAATCATGAATCATTAAATGAATCATTGAATCATGAATCATGAATTGAATCATAAATCATGAATTGAATCATGAATTAAATAATAAATCATGAATCATGAATTGAATCATGAATCATGAATCGAATCATGAATCATGTATTATGAATCATGAATTGAATCATAAATTGAATCATAAATCATAAATCATGAATTGAATCATGAATCATGAATTGAATCATGAATCTTGAATTGAATCATAAATCACGAATCATGATCGAATCATGAATTGAATCATGAATCATGAATCGAATCATGAATCATGAATTTAATCATGAATCATGAATTGAATCATGAATCTTGAATCATGAATCATGAACTGAATCATGAATTATGAATCATGAATCATGAATTGAATCATAAATTATGAATCGAATCATGAATCATGAATCGAAACATGAATCATGAATTGAATCATGAATCATAGATCATGAATCATGAATCATGAAATGAATCAGGAATCATGAATCGAATCATGAATCATAAATCATGAATCAGAATTGAATCATGAATCATAAATCGAATCATGAATCATGACTGAATCATTGAATCATGATTCATGAATCGAATCATGAATCATGAATCATGAATCGAATCATGAATCATGAATTGAATCATAAATCATGAATTGCATCATGAATCATGAATTGAATCATGAATCATTAATCATGAATTAAATCATGAATCATGAATTGAATCATGAATCATGAATTAAATCATGAATCATGAATTGAATCATGAATCATGAATTGAATCATGAATCATGAAATGAATCATGAATTGAATCATGAATCATGAATCATAAATTGAATCATGAATCATGAAATGAATCATGAATCATGAATTGCATCATGAATCATGAATTGCATCATGAATCATAAATTGAATCATGAATCATGAATCATGATTTATGAATTAAATCATGAATCATGAATCATTGATTCATGAATTGAATCATGAATCATGATTCAAATCATGAATCATGAATTAAATCATGAATCATGAATTGAATCATGAATCATGATCAAATCATGAATCATGAATCATGAATTGAATCATTGAATCATTAATTGAATCATGAATTGAATCATAAATCATGAATCATGAATTCAATCATGAATCATGAATCGATTCATGAATCATGAATTGAATCATGAATCATAAATCGAATCATGAATCATGAATTGAATCATGAATCATGAATTAATTCATGAATCATGAATCATGAATTGAATCATGAATTAATTCATGAATCATGAATCATGAATTGAATCATGAATCATGAATTGAATCATGAATCATGAATCAAATCATGAGTCATGAATTAAATAATGAATCATGAATTGAATCATGAATCATGAATCGAATCATGAATCATGAATTGAATCATGATTGAATCATAAATTGAATCATAAATCATGAATCATGAATTGAATCATGAATCATGAATCGAAATATGAATCATGAATTGAATCATGAATCATGAATTATGAATTGAATCATGAATCATGAATCGAATCATGAATCATAAATTGCATCATGAATTATGAATTGAATCATGAATCATTAATCATGAATTAAATCATGAATCATGAAATGAATCATGAATCATGAAATGAATCATGAATTGAATCATGAATCATGAATTGAATCATGAATCATGAATTAAATCATGAATCATGAATCATGAATTGAATCATAAATCATGAATCATGAATTGAATCATGAATCATGACTTGATTCATGAATCATGAATTGAATCATTAATCATGAAATCAAATCATGAATCATGAATCATAAATTGATTCATGAATCATTAATTGAATCATGAATTGAATCATAAATCATGAATCATGAATTGAATCATGAATCATGAATCGAATCATGAATCATGAATTGAATCATGAATCATGAATCGAATCATGAATCATGAATTGAATCATGAATCATGAATTAAATCATGAATCATGAATCATGAATTGAATCATGAATCATGAATCATGAATTGAATCATGAATTATGAATCAAATCATGAGTCATGAATTAAATAATGAATCATGAATCATGAATTGAATCATGAATCATGAATCGAATCATGAATCATGAATCATGAATTGAATCATGAATCATGATTAAATCATAAATTGAATCATAAATCATAAATCATGAATTGAATCATAATTGAATCATAATCATAAATCATGAATTGAATCATGAATCATGAATCGAATCATGAATCATGAATTGAATCATGATTCATGAATCATGAATCGAATCATGAATCATGAATCATGAATCATGAATCATAAATCAAATCATGAATCATGAATTGAATCATGAATCATGAATTGCATCATGAATCATGAATTGAATCATGAATCATTAATCATGAATTAAATCATGAATCATGAAATGAATCATGAATTGATTCATGAATCATGAAATGAATCATGAATTGATTCATGAATCAATGAAATAAATCATGAATTGAATCATGAATCTAATCATGAATCATGAATCATGAATTGAATCATGAATCATGAAATGAATCATTAATCATGAATCATGAATCATAAATTGAATCATGAATCATGATATGAATCATGAATCATGAATTGCATCATGAATCATGAATTGCATCATGAATCATAAATTGAATCATGAATTGAATCATGAATTGAATCATGAATCATGAATCATGAATCATGAAATGAATAATGAATTGAATCATGAATCATGAATTGAATCATGAATCATGAATCGAATCATGAATCATGAATTGAATCATGAATTATGAATCATGAATCATGAATTGAATCATGAATCATGAATCGAATCATGAATCATGAATCGAATCATGAATTATGAATCATGAATCATGAATCGAATCATGAATCATGAAATGAATCATAAATTGAATCATAAATCATAAATCATGAATTGAATCATAAATTGAATCATAAATCATGAATTATGAATTGAATCATCAATCATGAATCGAATCATGAATCATGAATTGCATCATGAATCATGAATCATGAATCGAATCATGAATCATGAATCGAAATATGAATCATGAATTGAATCATGAATCATGAATCATGAATTGAATCATGAATCATGAATCGAATCATGCATCATGAATTGCATCATGAATTATGAATTGAATCATGAATCATTAATCATGAATTAAATCATGAATCATGAAATGAATCATGAATCATGAATTGCATCATGAATCATGAATTGCATCATGAATCATAAATTGAATCATGAATTGAATCATGAATTGAATCATGAATCATGAATCATGAATCATGAATCATGAAATGAATCATGAATTGAATCATGAATCATGAAATGAATTGAATCATGAATCATGAAATGAATCATGAATTGAATCATGAATCATGAATTGAATCATGAATCATGAATTGAATCATGAATCATGAATCGAATCATGAATCATGAATTGAATCATGAATTATGAATCATGAATTGAATCATGAATCATGAATCGAATCATGAATCATGAATTGAATCATGAATTATGAATCATGAATCATGAATCGAATCATGAATCATGAAATGAATCATAAATTGAATCATAAATCATAAATCATGAATTGAATCATAAATTGAATCATAAATCATGAATCATGAATTGAATCATCAATCATGAATCGAATCATGAATCATGAATTGCATCATGAATCATGAATCATGAATCGAATCATGAATCATGAATCGAAATATGAATCATGAATTGAATCATGAATCATGAATCATGAATTGAATCATGAATCATGAATCGAATTATGAATCATTAATTGCATCATGAATTATGAATTGAATCATGAATCATTAATCATGAATTAAATCATGAATCATGAAATGAATCATGAATCATGAAATGAATCATGAATTGAATCATGAATCATGAATTGAATCATGAATCATGAATTGAATCATGAATCATGAAATGAATCATGAATTGAATCATGAATCATGAATCATGAATTGAATCATGAATCATGATTCATGAATCATGAATTGAATCATGAATCATGAATCAAATCATGAATCATAAATTGATTCATGAATCATGAATTGAATCATTAATCATGAATCAAATCATGAATCATGAATCATAAATTGATTCATGAATCATTAATTGAATCTTGAATTGAATCATAAATCATTAATTGAATCTTGAATTGAATCATAAATCATGAATCATGAATTGAATCATGAATCATGAATCGAATCATGAATCATGAATTGAATCATGAATCATGAATCGAATCATGAATCATGAATTGAATCATGAATCATGAATTAAATCATGAATCATGAATCATGAATTGAATCATGAATCATGAATCATGAATTGAATCATGAATCATGAATCAAATCATGAGTCATGAATTAAATAATGAATCATGAATCATGAATTGAATCATGAATCATGAATCGAATCATGAATCATGAATCATGAATTGAATCATGAATCATGAATTAAATCATAAATTGAATCATAAATCATAAATCATGAATTGAATCATAAATTGAATTATAAATCATAAATCATGAATTGAATCATGAATCATGAATCGAATCATGAATCATGAATTGAATCATGAATCATGAATCATGGATCGAATCATGAATCATGAATCATGAATCATAAATCGAATCATGAATCATGAATTGAATCATGAATCATGAATTGCATCATGAATCATGAATTGAATCATGAATCATTAATCATTAATTAAATCATGAATCATGAAATGAATCATGAATTGATTCATGAATCATGAAATGTATCATGAATTGATTCATGAATCATGAAATAAATCATGAATTGAATCATGAATCTAATCATGAATCATGAATCATGAATTGAATCATGAATCATGAAATGAATCATGAATTGAATCATGAATCATGAATCATAAATTGAATCATGAATCATGAAATGAATCATGAATCATGAATTGCATCATGAATCATGAATTGCATCATGAATCATAAATTGAATCATGAATTGAATCATGAATTGAATCATGAATCATGAATCATGAATCATGAAATGAATCATGAATTGAATCATGAATCATGAAATGAATTGAATCATGAATCATGAAATGAATCATGAATTGAATCATGAATCATGAATTGAATCATGAATCATGAATCGAATCATGAATCATGAATTGAATCATGAATTATGAATCATGAATCATGAATCGAATCATGAATCATGAAATGAATCATGAATCATGAATCATGAATTGAATCATGAATCATGAATCGAATCATGAATCATGAAATGAATTATGAATCATGAATCATGAATTGAATCATAAATCATGAATTGAATCATGAATTAAACAATAAATCATGAATCATGAATTGAATCATGAATCATGAATCGAATCATGAATCATGAATCATGTATTATGAATCATGAATTGAATCATAAATTGAATCATAAATCATAAATCATGAATTGAATCATGAATCATGAATTGAATCATGAATCATGAATTGAATCACTAATCATGAATCATGAATTGAATCATGAATCATGAATCGAATCATGAATCATGAATTTAATCATGAATCATGAATTGAATCATGAATCATGAATCATGAATCATGAACTGAATCATGAATTATGAATCATGAATCATGAATTGAATCATAAATTATGAATCAAATCATGAATCATGAATCTAAACATAAATCATGAATTGAATTATGAATCATAGATCATGAATCATGAATCATGAAATGAATCAGGAATCATGAATCGAATCATGAATCATGAATAATGAATTGAATCATGAATCATGAATTGAATCATGAATCATGAATTGGATCATGAATCATGAATCGAAACACGAATCATGAAATGAATCATGAATCATGAAACAAATCATAAATCATTAATCAAATCATAAATCATGAATTGAATCATGAATCATGAATTGAATCATGATTTGAATCATGAATCATGAATCATGAATCGAATCATGAATCATGAATCATAAATTGAATCATGAATCATAAATCATGAATTGAATCATGAATCGAATCATGAATCATGAATTGAATCATGAATCATGAATCAAATCATGAATCTCGAATCATGAATTGAATCATGAATCATGAATTCAATCATGAATTGAATCATAAATCATGAATCATGAATTGAATCATGAATCATAAATCGAATCATGAATCATGAATTGAATCATGAATCATGAATCATGAATCGAATCATGAATCATGAATCATGAATCGAATCATGAATCATGAATTGAATCATAAATCATGAATCATGAATTGAATCATGAATCGAATCATGAAACATGAATTGAATCATGAATCATGAATTGAATCATGAATCATGAATTGCATCATGAATCATGAATCGAATCATGAATCATGAATTGCATCATGAATTATGAATTGAATCATGAATCATTAATCATGAATTAAATCATGAATCATGAAATGAATCATGAATCATGAAATGAATCATGAATCATGAAATGAATCATGAATTGAATCATGAATCATGAATTGAATCATGAATCATGAATTGAATCATGAATCATGAATTGAATCATGAATCATGAATTGAATCATGAATCATGAATCATGAATCATGATTCATGAATTGAATCATGAATCATGAATCAAATCATGAATCATAAATTGATTCATGAATCATGAATTGAATCATTAATCATGAATCAAATCATGAATCATGAATCATAAATTGATTCATGAATCATTAATTGAATCATGAATTGAATCATAAATCATGAATCATGAATTGAATCATGAATCATGAATCGAATCATGAATCATGAATTGAATCATGAATCATGAATCGAATCATGAATCATGAATTGAATCATGAATCATGAATTAAATCATGAATCATGAATCATGAATTGAATCATGAATCATGAATCATGAATTGAATCATGAATCATGAATCATGAATTGAAGCATGAATCATGAATCAAATCATGAGTCATGAATTAAATAATGAATCATGAATCATGAATTGAATCATGAATCATGAATCGAATCATGAATCATGAATTGAATCATGAATCATGAATTAAATCATAAATTGAATCATAAATCATAAATCATGAATTGAATCATAAATTGAATCATAAATCATGAATTGAATCGTAAATTGAATCATAAATCATAAATCATGAATTGAATCATGAATCATGAATCGAATCATGAATCATGAATTGAATCATGAATCATGAATCGAATCATGAATCATGAATCATGAATCGAATCATGAATCATGAATCATGAATCATGAATTGAATCATGAATCATGAATTAAATCATAAATTGAATCATAAATCATAAATCATGAATTGAATCATAAATTGAATCATAAATCATAAATCATGAATTGAATCATAAATTGAATCATAAATCATAAATCATGAATTGAATCATGAATCATGAATCGAATCATGAATCATGAATTGAATCATGAATCATAAATCATGAATTGAATCATGAATCATGAATCGAATCATGAATCATGAATTGAATCATGAATCATTAATCATGAATTAAATCATGAATCATGAAATGAATCATGAATTGATTCATGAATCATGAAATAAATCATGAATTGAATAATGAATCTAATCATGAATCATGAATCATGAATTGAATCATGAATCATGAAATGAATCATGAATCATGAAATGAATCATAAATCATTAATCAAATCATAAATCATTAATTGAATCATGAATCATGAATTGAATCATGATTTGAATCATGAATCATGAATCATGAATCATGAATCAAATCATGAATCATGAATCATGAATTTTGAATCATGAATCATAAATTGAATCATGAATCGAATCATGAATCATGAATTGAATCATGAATCGAATCATGAATCTCGAATCATGAATTGAATCATGAATCATGAATTAAATCATGAATTGAATCATAAATCATAAATCGAATCATGAATCATGAATTGAATCATGAATCATGAATCATGAATCGAATCATGAATCATGAACCATGAATCGAAATATGAATCATGAATTGAATCATGAATCATGAATTAATTCATGAATCATGAATCGAATCATGAAACATGAATTGAATCATGAATCATGAATTGAATCATGAATCATGAAATGAATCATGAATCATGAAATAAATCATGAATTGAATCATGAATCATGAATTGAATCATGAATCATGAAATGAATCATGAATTGAATCATGAATCATGAATTGAATCAGGAATCATGAATCATGAATTGAATCATGAATCATGAATCAAATCATGAATCATAAATTGATTCATGAATCATGAATTGAATCATTAATCATGAATCAAATCATGAATCATGAATCATAAATTGATTCATGAATCATGAATTGAATCATGAATTGAATCATAAATCATGAATCATGAATTCAATCATGAATCATGAATCGAATCATGAATCATGAATTGAATCATGAATTAATGAATCATGAATCGAATCATGAATCAGGAATTGAATCATGAATCATGAATTAAATCATGAATCATGAATCATGAATTGAATCATGAATCATGAATCATGAATTGAATCATGAATCATGAATCATGAATTAAATAATGAATCATGAATCATGAATTGAATCATGAATCATGAATCGAATCATGAATCATGAATTGAATCATGAATCATGAATTGAATCATAAATTGAATCATAAATCATAAATCATGAATTGAATCATAAATTGAATCATAAATCATAAATCATGAATTGAATCATGAATCATGAATCGAATCATGAATCATGAATTGAATCATGAATCATGAATCATGAATCATGAATCATAAATCGAATCATGAATCATGAATTGAATCATGAATCATGAATTGCATCATGAATCATGAATTGAATCATGAATCATGAATCATGAATTGAATCATGAATCATGAAATGAATAATGAATTGAATCATTTTTCATGAAATGAATCATGAATTGAATCATGAATTGAATCATGAATCATGAATTGAATCATGAATCATGAAATGAATCATGAATTGAATCATGAATCATGAATTGAATCATGAATCATGAATCGAATCATGAATCATGAATTGAATCATGAATTATGAATCATGAATCATGAATCGAATCATGAATCATGAAATGAATCATGAATCATGAATTGAATCATGAATCATGAATTGAATCATGAATCATGAATCATGAATCATGAATTATGAATCATGAATTGAATCATGAATTATGAATCATGAATCATGAATCGAATCATGAATCATGAAATGAATCATGAATCATGAATTGAATCATGAATCATGAATTGAATCATGAATCATGAATTGAATCATGAATCATGAATCGAATCATGAATCATGAATCATGAATCATGAATCATGAATCGAATCATGAATCATGAATTTAATCATGAATCATGAATTGAATCATGAATCATGAATCATGAATCATGAATTTAATCATGAATCATGAATTGAATCATGAATCATGAAACATGAATCATGAATTGAATCATGAATCATGAATCGAATCATGAATCATGAATCGAAACATGAATCATGAATTGAATCATGAATCATGAATCATGAATCATGAATCATGAAATGAATCAGGAATCATGAATCGAATCATGAATCATGAATAATGAATTGAATCATGAATCATGAATTGAATCATGAATCATGAATTGAATCATGAATCATGAATCGAAACACGAATCATGAAATGAATCATGAATCATGAAACGAATCATAAATCATTAATCAAATCAAAAATCATGAATTGAATCATGAATCATGAATTGAATCATGAATCATGAATCATAAATTGAATCATGAATCATAAATCATGAATTAAATCATGAATCGAATCATGAATCATGAATTGAATCATGAATCATGAATTCAATCATGAATTGAATCATAAATCATGAATCATGAATTGAATCATGAATTGAATCATGAATCATGAATTCAATCATGAATTCAATCATAAATCATGAATCATGAATTGAATCATGAATCATAAATCGAATCATGAATCATGAATTGAATCATGAATCATGAATCATGAATCGAATCATGAATCATGAATCATGAATCGAATCATGAATCATGAATCATGAATTGAATCATGAATCATGAATTGAATCATGAATTGAATCATAAATCATAAATCATGAATTGAATCATGAATCATAAATCGAATCATGAATCATGAATTGAATCATGAATCATGAATCATGAATCGAATCATGAATCATGAATCATGAATCGAATCATGAATCATAATTCATGAATCGAATCATGAATCATGAATTGAATCATAAATCATGAATCATTAATTGAATCATGAATCATGAATCGAATCATGAAACATGAATTGAATCATGAATCATGAATTGAATCATGAATCATGAATTGCACCATGAATCATGAATTGAATCATGAATCATTAATCATGAATTAAATCATGAATCATGAATTGAATCATGAATCATGAATTGAATCATGAATCATGAAATGAATCATGAAATGAATCATGAATCATGAATCATGAATCATGAATTGAATCATGAATCATGAATCATGAATCATGAATTGAATCATGAATCATGAATCATGAATCATGAATTGAATCATGAATCATGAATCATGATTCATGAATTGAATCATGAATCATGAATCAAATCATGAATCATGAATTAAATCATGAATCATGAATTGAATCATGAATCATGAATCGAATCATGAATCATGAATCATGAATTGAATCATGAATCATGAAATGAATCATGAATTGAATCATGAATTAAATCATGAATCATGAATCATGAATCATGAATTGAATCATGAATCATGAATTGAATCATGAATTGAATCATGAATTAAATCATGAATCATGAATCATGAATCATGAATTGAATCATAAATCATGAATTGAATTATGAATCATGAATCGAATCATGAATCATGAATCATGAATTGAATCATGAATCATGAATCGAATCATGAATCATGAATCATGAATTGAATCATGAATCATGAATCGAATCATGAATCATGAATTGAATCATGAATCATGAATCATGAATTGAATCATGAATCATGAATCGAATCATGAATCATGAATCGAATCATGAATCATGAATCGAATCATGAATCATGAATTGAATCATGAATCATGAATCATGATTTATGAATTAAATCATGAATCATGAATCATGATTCATGAATTGAATCATGAATCATGAATCAAATCATGAATCATGAATTAAATCATGAATCATGAATTGAATCATGAATCATGAATCGAATCATGAATCATGAATCATGAATTGAATCATGAATCATGAATTGAATCATGAATCATGAATTGAATCATGAATTGAATCATGAATTGAATCATTAATCATAAATCATGAATCATGAATTGAATCATGAATCATGAATTGAAACATGAATCATGAATCAAATCATAAATCATGAATCATGAATTGAATCATAAATCATGAATCGAATCATGAATCATGAATCGAAACATGAATCATGAATTGAATCATGAATCATGAATTGAATCATGAATCATGAAATGAATCATGAATTGAATCATGAATCATGAATCATGAATTGAATCAGGAATCATGAATCATGAATTGAATAATGAATCATGAATCATGAATTGAATCATGAATCATGAATCAAATCATGAATCATAAATTGATTCATGAATCATGAATTGAATCATGAATCATGAATCAAATCATGAATCATAAATTGATTCATGAATCATGAATTGAATCATGAATTGAATCATAAATCATGAATCATGAATTCAATCATGAATCATGAATCGAATCATGAATCATGAATTGAATCATGAATCATGAATCATGAATTGAATCATGAATCATGAATCAAATCATGAGTCATGAATTAAATAATGAATCATGAATCATGAATTGAATCATGAATCATGAATCGAATCATGAATCATGAATTGAATCATGAATCATGAATTGAATCATGAATTGAATCATGAATCATGAATCATAAATTGAATCATGAATTGAATCATAAATCATAAATCATGAATTGAATCATGAATCATGAATCGAATCATGAATCATGAATTGAATCATGAATCATGAATCATGAATCATGAATCATAAATCGAATCATGAATCATGAATTGAATCATGAATCATGAATTTCATCATGAATCATGAATTGAATCATGAATCATGAATCATGAATTGAATCATGAATCATGAAATGAATAATGAATTGAATCATTATTCATGAAATGAATCATGAATTAAATCATGAATTGAATCATGAATCATGAATTGAATCATGAATCATGAAATGAATCATGAATTGAATCATGAATCATGAATCATGAATCATGAATTGAATCATGAACCATGAATCGAATCATGAAACATGAATTGAATCATAAATCATGAATTGAATCATGAATCATGAATTGCATCATGAATCATGAATTAAATCATGAATCATGAAATGAATCATGAATCATGAAATGAATCGTGAATTGAATCATTAATCATAAATCATGAATCATGAATTGAATCATGAATCATGAATTGAAACATGAATCATGAATCAAATCATAAATCATGAATCATGAATTGAATCATAAATCATGAATCGAATCATGAATCATGAATCGAAACATGAATCATGAATTGAATCATGAATCATGAATTGAATCATGAATCATGAAATGAATCATGAATTGAATCATGAATCATGAATCATGAATTGAATCAGGAATCATGAATCATGAATTGAATAATGAATCATGAATCATGAATTGAATCATGAATCATGAATCAAATCATGAATCATAAATTGATTCATGAATCATGAATTGAATCATGAATCATGAATCAAATCATGAATCATAAATTGATTCATGAATCATGAATTGAATCATGAATTGAATCATAAATCATGAATCATGAATTCAATCATGAATCATGAATCGAATCATGAATCATGAATTGAATCATGAATCATGAATCATGAATTGAATCATGAATCATGAATCAAATCATGAGTCATGAATTAAATAATGAATCATGAATCATGAATTGAATCATGAATCATGAATCGAATCATGAATCATGAATTGAATCATGAATCATGAATTGAATCATGAATTGAATCATGAATCATGAATCATAAATTGAATCATGAATTGAATCATAAATCATAAATCATGAATTGAATCATGAATCATGAATCGAATCATGAATCATGAATTGAATCATGAATCATGAATCATGAATCATGAATCATAAATCGAATCATGAATCATGAATTGAATCATGAATCATGAATTGCATCATGAATCATGAATTGAATCATGAATCATGAATCATGAATTGAATCATGAATCATGAAATGAATAATGAATTGAATCATTATTCATGAAATGAATCATGAATTGAATCATGAATTGAATCATGAATCATGAATTGAATCATGAATCATGAAATGAATCGTGAATTGAATCATGAATCATGAATCATGAATCATGAATTGAATCATGAACCATGAATCGAATCATGAAACATGAATTGAATCATAAATCATGAATTGAATCATGAATCATGAATTGCATCATGAATCATGAATTAAATCATGAATCATGAAATGAATCATGAATCATGAAATGAATCGTGAATTGAATCATGAATCATGAATCATGAATTGAATAATGAATCATGAAATGAATCATGAATTGAATCATGAATCATGAATCATGAATTGAATCATGAATCATGAATCATGAATTGAATAATGAATTATGAATCATGAATTGAATCATAAATCATGAATCAAATCATGAATCATGGATTAAATCATGAATCATGAATTAAATCATGAATCAAATCATGAATCATGAATCATAAATTGATTCATGAATCATGAATCATGAATCATGAATTGAATAATCAATCATGAATCATGAATTTAATCATGAATCATGAATCGAATCATGAATCATGAATTGAATCATGAATCATGAATCGAATCATAAATCATGAATTGAATCATGAATCATGAATTAAATCATGAATCATGAATCATGAATTGAATCATGAATCATGAATCATGAATTGAATCATGAATCATGAATCATGAATTGAATCATGAATCATGAATTGAATCATGAATCATGAATCATGAATTGAATCATGAATCATGAATTGAATCATAAATTGAATCATAAATTATAAATCATGAATTGAATCATAAATTGAATCATAAATCATAAATCATGAATTGAATCATGAATCATGAATCGAATCATGAATCATGAATTGAATCATGAATCATGAATCATGAATCGAATCATGAATCATGAATCATGAATCATAAATCGAATCATGAATCATGAATTGAATCATGAATCATGAATTGCATCATGAATCATGAATTGAATCATGAATCATGAATTGAATCATGAATCATGAATTGAATCATAAATTGAATCATAAATTATAAATCATGAATTGAATCATAAATTGAATCATAAATCATAAATCATGAATTGAATCATGAATCATGAATCGAATCATGAATCATGAATTGAATCATGAATCATGAATCATGAATCGAATCATGAATCATGAATCATGAATCATAAATCGAATCATGAATCATGAATTGAATCATGAATCATGAATTGCATCATGAATCATGAATTGAATCATGAATCATGAATTGAATCATGAATCATGAAATAAATCATGAATTGAATCATGAATCGAATTATGAATCATGAATCATGAATTGAATCATGAATCATGAAATGAATCATGAATTTAATCATGAATCATGAATCATGAATTGAATCATGAATCATGAATTGAATCATGAATCATGAAATTAATCATGAATTGAATCATGAATCATGAATCATGAATTGAATCATGAATCATGAATCATGATTCATGAATTGAATCATGAATCATGAATCAAATCATGAATCATGAATTTAATCATGAATCATGAATCGAATCATGAATCATGAATTGAATCATGAATTTAATCATAAATCATGAATCATGAATCAAATCATGAATTGAATCATAAATCATGAATTGAATCATGAATCATGAATTGAATCATGAATTTAATCATAAATCATGAATCATGAATCAAATCATGAATTGAATCATAAATCATGAATTGAATCATGAATCATGAATTGAATCATGATACATGAATCAAAACATGAATCATGAATCGAATCATGAATCATGAATTAAATCATGAATCATGAATCGAATCATGAATCATAATTCATGAATCATGAATTGAATCATGAGTTGAATCATAAATCATGAATCATGATATGAATCATGAATCGAATCATGAATCATGAATTGAATCATGAATCATGAATTGAATCATGAAACATGAATCGAATCATGAATTGAATCATGACTCATGAATCATGAATTGAATCATGAAACATGAATCGAATCATGAATTAATAATGAATCATGAATCATGAATCGAATCATGAATCATGAATAGAATCATGAATCATGTATAGAATCATGAATTGAATCATAAATCATGAATCATGAATTTAATCATGAATCATGAATTGAATCATGAATCATGAATCATAAATCATGAATCATGAATTGAATCATGAATCATGAATTGAATCATAAATTGAATCATAAATCCTAAATCATGAATTGAATCATAAATTGAATCATAAATCATAAATCATGAATTGAATCATGAATCATGAATCGAATCATGAATCATGAATTGAATCATGAATCATGAATCATGAATCGAATCATGAATCATGAATCATGAATCATGAATCGAATCATGAATCATGAATTGAATCATGAATCATGAATCGAATCATGAATCATAATTCATGAATCATGAATTGAATCATGAGTTGAATCATAAATCATGAATCATGATATGAATCATGAATCGAATCATGAATCATGAATTGAATCATGAATCATGAATTGAATCATGAAACATGAATCGAATCATGAATTGAATCATGACTCATGAATCATGAATTGAATCATGAAACATGAATCGAATCATGAATTAATAATGAATCATGAATCATGAATCGAATCATGAATCATGAATAGAATCATGAATCATGAATAGAATCATAAATTGAATCATAAATCATGAATCATGAATTTAATCATGAATCATGAATTGAATCATGAATCATGAATCATAAATCATGAATCATGAATTGAATCATGAATCATGAATTGAATCATAAATTGAATCATAAATCCTAAATCATGAATTGAATCATAAATTGAATCATAAATCATAAATCATGAATTGAATCATGAATCATGAATCGAATCATGAATCATGAATTGAATCATGAATCATGAATCATGAATCGAATCATGAATCATGAATCATGAATCATAAATCGAATCATGAATCATGAATTGAATCATGAATCATGAATTGCATCATGAATCATGAATTGAATCATGAATCATGAATTGAATCATGAATCATGAAATAAATCATGAATTGAATCATGAATCGAATTATGAATCATGAATCATGAATTGAATCATGAATCATGAAATGAATCATGAATTTAATCATGAATCATGAATCATGAATTGAATCATGAATCATGAAATTAATCATGAATTGAATCATGAATCATGAATCATGAATTGAATCATGAATCATGAATCAAATCATGAATCATGAATTTAATCATGAATCATCAATCGAATCATGAATCATGAATCATGAATTGAATCATGAATTTAATCATAAATCATGAATCATGAATCAAATCATGAATTGAATCATAAATCATGAATTGAATCATGAATCATGAATTGAATCATGATACATGAATCAAAACATGAATCATGAATCGAATCATGAATCATGAATTGAATCATGAATCATGAATCGAATCATGAATCATAATTCATGAATCATGAATTGAATCATGAGTTGAATCATAAATCATGAATCATGATATGAATCATGAATCAAATCATGAATCATGAATTGAATCATGAATCATGAATTGAATCATGAAACATGAATCGAATCATGAATTGAATCATGACTCATGAATCATGAATTGAATCATGAAACATGAATCGAATCATGAATTAATAATGAATCATGAATCATGAATCGAATCATGAATCATGAATAGAATCATGAATCATGAATAGAATCATGAATTGAATCATAAATCATGAATCATGAATTTAATCATGAATCATGAATTGAATCATGACTCATGAATCGAATCATGAGTCATGAATTGAATCATGAATCATGAATCATAAATCATGAATCATAAATCGAATCATGAATCATGAATTGAATCATGAATCATGAATCATGAATCGAATCATGAATCATGAATTGAATCATGAATCATGAATTGAATCATGAATCATGAATCATGAATCGAATCATGAATCATGAATAGAATCATGATACATGAATCGAAACATGAATCATGAATCGAATCATGAATCATGAATTGAATCATGAATCATGAATTGAATCATGAATCATGAATCATGAAATGAATCAAGAATCATGAATCGAATCATGAATCATGAATAATGAATCGAATCATGAATCATGAATTGAATCATGAATCATGAATTGAATCATAACTCATAAATCATGAATTGAATCATAAATTGAATCATAAAACATAAATCATGAATTGAATCATGGATCATGAATCGAATCATGAATCATGAATTGAATCATGAATCATGAATCATGAATCGAAACATAAATCATGAATCATGAATCGAATCATGAATCATGAATAATGAATCATGAATCATAAATCGAATCATGAATCATGAATTGATTCATGAATCATGAATTGCATCATGAATCATGAATTGAATCATGAACCATTAATCATGAATTAAATCATGAATCATGAATCATGAATTGAATAATGAATCATGAAATGAATCATGAATCATGAATCATGAATTGAATCATAAATCATGAATCAAATCATGAATCATAGATTAAATCATGAATCATGAATTGAATCATGAATCATGAATCAAATCATGAATCATGAATCATAAATTGATTCATGAATCATGAATTGAATCATGAATTGAATCATAAATCATGAATCATGAATTTAATCATGAATCATGAATCGAATCATGAATCATGAATTGAATCATGAATCATGAATCGAATCATGAATCATGAATTGAATCATGAATCATGAATTAAATCATGAATCATGAATTATGAATTGAATCATGAATCATGAATTGAATCATGAATCATGAATTGAATCATGAATCATGAATTAAATCATGGATCATGAACCGAATCATGAGACATGAATTAAATAATGAATCATGAATCATAAATTGAATCATGAATCATGAATTGAATCATGAATCATGAATTGAATCATGAATCATGAATTGAATCATAAATTATAAATCATTATTTGAATCATAAATTGAATCATGAATCATGAATCATGAATCGAATCATGAATCATGAATCATGAATCATAAATCGAATCATGAATCATGAATTGAATCATGAATCATGAATTGCATCATGAATCATGAATTGAATCATGAATCATGAATTGAATCATGAATCATGAATCGAATCATGAATCATGAATCATGAATCAAATCATGAATCATGAAATGAATCATGAATCATGGAATCGAATCATGAATCATAATTCATGAATCATGAATTGAATCATGAATCATGAATTGAATCATGAATCATGAATTGAATCATGAAACATGAATCGAATCATGAATTGAATCATGACTCATGAATCATGAATTGAATCATGAAACATGAATCGAATCATGAATTAATAATGAATCATGAATCATGAATTGAATCATGAATCATGAATCGAATCATGAATCATAAATCGAATCATGAATCATGAATAGAATCATAAATTGAATCATCAATCATGAATCATGAATTGAATCATGAATCATGAATCGAATCATGAATCATGAATTGAATCATGAATCATGAATCATAAATCATGAATCATAAATCGAATCATGAATCATGAATTGAATCATGAATTGAATCATGAATCATGAATCATGAAACGAATCATGAATCATGAATCGAATCATGATACATGAATCGAAACATGAATCATGAATTGAATCATGAATCATGAATCATGAAATGAATCGAGAATCATGAATCGAATCATGAATCATGAATCATGAATAATGAATCGAATCATGAATCATGAATTGAATCATAAATCATGAGTTGAATCATAAATTGAATCAAAAATCATAAATCATGAATTGAATCATGAATCATGAATCGAATCATGAATCATGAATTGAATCATGAATCATGAATCATGAATCGAATCATGAATCATGAATCATGAATCGAATCATGAATCATGAATAATGAATCATGAATCATAAATCGAATCATGAATCATGAATTGAATCATGAATCATGAATTGCATCATGAATCATGAATTGAATCATGAATCATTAATCATGAATTGAATCATGAATCATGAATCATGAATTGAATCATGAATCATGAATTAAATCATGAATCATGAATTGAATCATGAATCATGAATTATGAATTGAATCATGAATCATGAATTGAATCATGAATCATGAATTGAATCATGAATCATGAATTAAATCATGGATCATGAATCGAATCATGAGACATGAATTAAATAATGAATCATGAATCATAAATTGAATCATGAATCATGAATTGAATCATGAATCATGAATCATGAATTGAATCATAAATCATGAATTGAATCATAAATCATAAATCATTATTTGAATCATAAATTGAATCATAAATCATAAATCATGAATTGAATCATGAATCATGAATCGAATCATGAATCATTAATTGAATCATGAATCATGAATCGAATCATGAATCATGAATTGAATCATGAATCATGAATCATGAATCGAATCATGAATCATGAATCATGAATCATAAATCGAATCATGAATCATGAATTGAATCATGAATCATGAATTGCATCATGAATCATGAATTGAATCAAAAATCATAAATCATGAATTGAATCATGAATCATGAATCGAATCATGAATCATGAATTGAATCATGAATCATGAATCATGAATCGAATCATAATTCATGAATCATGAATCGAATCATGAATCATGAATAATGAATCATGAATCATAAATCGAATCATGAATCATGAATTGAATCATGAATCATGAATTGCATCATGAATCATGAATTGAATTATGAATCATTAATCATGAATTGAATCATGAATCATGAATCATGAATTGAATCATGAATCATGAATTAAATCATGAATCATGAATTGAATCATGAATCATGAATTATGAATTGAATCATGAATCATGAATTGAATCATGAATCATGAATTGAATCATGAATCATGAATTAAATCATGGATCATGAATCGAATCATGAGACATGAATTAAATAATGAATCATGAATCATAAATTGAATCATGAATCATGAATTGAATCATGAATCATGAATCATGAATCATGAATTGAATCATGAATCATGAATTGAATCATAAATCATAAATCATTATTTGAATCATAAATTGAATCATAAATCATAAATCATGAATTGAATCATGAATCATGAATCGAATCATGAATCATGAATTGAATCATGAATCATGAATCGAATCATGAATCATGAATCATGAATCATAAATCGAATCATGAATCATGAATTGAATCATGAATCATGAATTGCATCATGAATCATGAATTGAATCATAAATCATGAATCATGAATTGAATCATGAATCATGAATCGAATCATGAATCATGAATCATGAATCAAATCATGAATCATGAAATAAATCATGAATCATGAATCGAATCATGAATCATAATTCATGAATCATGAATTGAATCATGAGTTGAATCATAAATCATGAATCATGAATTGAATCATGAATCATGAATTGAATCATGAAACATGAATCGAATCATGAATTGAATCATGACTCATGAATCATGAATTGAATCATGAAACATGAATCGAATCATGAATTAATAATGAATCATGAATCATGAATTGAATCATGAATCATGAATCGAATCATGAATCATGAATCGAATCATGAATCATGAATAGAATCATAAATTGAATCATAAATCATGAATCATGAATTGAATCATGAATCATGAATCGAATCATGAATCATGAATTGAATCATGAATCATGAATCGAATCATGAATCATGAATTGAATCATGAATCATGAATCATAAATCATGAATCATAAATCGAATCATGAATCATGAATTGAATCATGAATTGAATCATGAATCATGAATCATGAAACGAATCATGAATCATGAATCGAATCATGATACATGAATCGAAACATGAATCATGAATTGAATCATGAATCATGAATCATGAAATGAATCGAGAATCATGAATCGAATCATGAATCATGAATCATGAATAATGAATCGAATCATGAATCATGAATTGAATCATAAATCATGAATTGAATCATAAATTGAATCATAAATCATAAATCATGAATTGAATCATGAATCATGAATCGAATCATGAATCATGAATTGAATCATGAATCATGAATCATGAATCGAATCATGAATCATGAATCATGAATCGAATCATGAATCATGAATAATGAATCATGAATCATAAATCGAATCATGAATCATGAATTGAATCATGAATCATGAATTGCATCATGAATCATGAATTGAATCATGAATCATGAATTGAATCATGAATCATGAATCATGAATTGAATCATAAATCATGAATCAAATCATGAATCATGGATTAAATCATGAATCATGAATTGAATCATGAATCATGAATCAAATCATGAATCATGAATCATAAATTGATTCATGAATCATGAATTGAATCATGAATTGAATCATAAATCATGAATCATGAATTTAATCATGAATCATGAATCGAATCATGAATCATGAATAGAATCATGAATCATGAATCGAATCATGAATCATGAATTGAATCATGAATCATGAATCGAATCATGAATCATGAATTGAATCATGAATCATGAATCATGAATTGAATCATGAATCATGAATCATGAATTGAATCATGAATCATGAATCATGAATTGAATCATGGATCATGAATCGAATCATGAGACATGAATTAAATAATGAATCATGAATCATGAATTGAATCATGAATCATGAATCGAATCATGAATCATGAATCATGAATTGAATCATGAATCATGAATTGTATCATAAATTGAATCATAAATCATAAATCATGAATTGAATCATAAATTGAATCATAAATCATAAATCATAAATCAAATCATGAATCATGAATTGAATCATGAATCATGAATTGCATCATGGATCATGAATTGAATCATGAATCATTAATCATGAATTAAATCATGAATCATGAATCAAATCATGAATCATGAATTGAATAATGAATCATGAAATAAATCATGAATTGAATCATGAATCGAATTATGAATCATGAATCATGAATTGAATTATGAATCATGAAATGAATCATGAATTGAATCA
Source organism: Mixophyes fleayi (assembly GCF_038048845.1). Taxonomy (NCBI): domain Eukaryota; kingdom Metazoa; phylum Chordata; class Amphibia; order Anura; family Limnodynastidae; genus Mixophyes; species Mixophyes fleayi. The sequence continues at coordinate 16,460 of NW_027446367.1, read as the reverse complement.
TGAATCATGAATCATGAATTGAATCATGAATCATGAAATGAATCATGAATTGAATCATGAATCATGAATCATGAATTGAATCATGAATCATGAATCATGATTCATGAATTGAATCATGAATCATGATCAAATCATGAATCATGAATTTAATCATGAATCATGAATCGAATCATGAATCATGAATCATGAATTGAATCATGAATTTAATCATAAATCATGAATCATGAATCAAATCATGAATTGAATCATAAATCATGAATCATGAATTGAATCATGAATCATGATCGAATCATGAATCATGAATCATGAATCAAATCATGAATCATGAATTGAATCATGAATTATGAATCGAATCATGAATCATGAATTGAATCATGAATCATGAATCATGAATCGAATCATGAATCATGAATCATGAATCATGAATCGAATCATGAATCATGAATTGAATCATGAATCATGAATCGAATCATGAATCATAATTTCATGAATCATGAATTGAATCATGAGTTGAATCATAAATCATGAATCATGATATGAATCATGAATCGAATCATGAATCATGAATTGAATCATGAATCATGAATTGAATCATGAAACATGAATCGAATCATGAATTAATAATGAACTCATGAATCATGAATTGAATCATGAATCATGAATCGAATCATGAATCATGAATCGAATCATGAATCATGAATAGAATCATAAATTGAATCATAAATCATGAATCATGAATTGAATCATGAATCATGAATCGAATCATGAATCATGAATTGATCATGAATCATGAATCATAAATCATGAATCATAAATCGAATCATGAATCATGAATTGAATCATGAATTGAATCATGAATCATGAATCATGAAACGAATCATGAAATCATGAATCGAATCATGATACATGAATCGAAACATGAATCATGAATTGAATCATGCATCATGAATCATGAAATGAATCGAGAATCATGAATCGAATCATGAATCATGAATCATGAATAATGAATCGAATCATGAATCATGAATTGAATCATAAATCATGAATTGAATCATAAATTGAATCATAAATCATAAATCATGAATTGAATCATGAATCATGAATCGAATCATGAATCATGAATTGAATCATGAATCATGGAATCATGAATCGAATCCTTAATCATGAATCATGAATCGAATCATGAATCATGAATAATGAATCATGAATCATAAATCGAATCATGAATCATGAATTGAATCATGAATCATGAATTGCATCATGAATCATGAATTGAATCATGAATCATTAATATTGAATTGATCATGAATCATGAATCATGAATTGAATCATGAATCATGAATCATGAATTGAATCATAAATCATGAATCAAATCATGAATCATGGATTAAATCATGAATCATGAATTGAATCATGAATCATGAATCAAATCATGAATCATGAATCATAAATTGATTCATGAATCATGAATTGAATCATGAATTGAATCATAAATCATGAATCATGAATTTAATCATGAATCATGAATCGAATCATGAATCATGAATTGAATCATGAATCATGAATCGAATCATGAATCATGAATTGAATCATGAATCATTGAATCGAATCATGAATCATGAATTGAATCATGAATCATGAATCATGAGTTGAATCATGAATCATGAATCATGAATTGAATCATGAATCATGAAACATGAATTGAATCATGGATCATGAATCGAATCATGAGACATAATTTAAATAATGAATCATGAATCATGAATTGAATCATGAATCATGAATCGAATCATGAATCATGAATCATGAATTGAATCATGAATCATGAATTGTATCATAAATTGAATCATAAATCATAAATCATGAATTGAATCATAAATTGAATCATAAATCATAAATCATGAATCGAATCATGAATCATGAATCATGAATCATAAATCAAATCATGAATCATGAATTGAATCATGAATCATGAATTGCATCAATGGATCATGAATTGAATCATGAATCATTAATCATGAATTAAATCATGAATCATGAATCGAATCATGAATCATGAATTGAATAATGAATCATGAAATAAATCATGAATTGAATCATGAATCAAATTATGAATCATGGAATCATGAATTGAATCATGAATCATGAAATGAATCATGAATTGAATCATGAATCATGAATCATGAATTGAATCATGAATCATGAAATGAATATTGAATTGAATCATGAATCATGAATCATGAATTAAATCATGAATCATGAATCATGAATAATGAATCGAATCATGAATCATGAATTGAATCATAAATCATGAATTGAATCATAAATTGAATCATAATCATAAATCATGAATTGAATCATGAATCATGAATCGAATCATGAATCATGAATTGAATCATGAATCATGAATCATGAATCGAATCATCAATCATGAATCATGAATCGAATCATGAATCATGAATAATGAATCATGAATCATAAATCGAATCATGAATCATGAATTGAATCATGAATCATGAATTGCATCATGAATCATGAATTGAATCATGAATCATTAATCATGAATTGAATCATGAATCATGAATCATGAATTGAATCATGAATCATGAATCATGAATTGAATCATAAATCATGAATCAAATCATGAATCATGGATTAAATCATGAATCATGAATTGAATCATGAATCATGAATCAAATCATGAATCATGAATCATAAATTGATTCATGAATCATGAATTGAATCATAAATCATGAATCATGAATTTAATCATGAATCATGAATCGAATCATGAATCATGAATTGAATCATGAATCATGAATCGAATCATGAATCATGAATTGAATCATGAATCATGAATCGAATCATGAATCATGGATTGAATCATGAATCATGAATCATGAATTGAATCATGAATCATGAATCATGATTGAATCATGAATCATGAAACATGAATTGAATCATGGATCATGAATCGAATCATGAGACATGAATTAAATAATGAATCATGAATCATGAATTGAATCATGAATCATGAATCGAATCATGAATCATGAATCATGAATTGAATAATGAATCATGAATTGTATCATAAATTGAATCATAAATCATAAATCATGAATTGAATCATAAATTGAATCATAAATCATAAAATCATGAATCGAATCATGAATCATGAATCATGAATCATAAATCAAATCATGAATCATGAATTGAATCATGAATGATGAATTGCATCATGGATCATGAATTGAATCATGAATCATGAATCGAATCATGAATCATGAATTGAATAATGAATCATGAAATAAATCATGAATTGAATCATGAATCGAATTATGAATCATGAATCATGAATTGAATCATGAATCATGAAATGATCATGATTTGAATGATGAATCATGAATCATGAATTGAATCATGAATCATGAAATGAATCATGAATTGAATCATGAATCATGAATCATGAATTAAATCATGAATCATGATTCATGAATTGAATCTGAATCATGAATCAAATCATGAATCATGAATTTAATCATGAATCATGAATCGAATCATGAATCATGAATCATGAATTGAATCATGAATTTAATCATAAATCATGAATCATGAATCAAATCATGAAATTGAATCATAAATCATGAATCATGAATTGAATCATGAATCATGAATCGAATCATGAATCATGAATCATGAATCAAATCATGAATCATGAATTGAATCATGATTATGAATCGAATCATAAATCATAATTCATGAATCATGAATTGAATCATGAGTTGAATCATAAATCATAAATCATGATATGAATCATGAATCATGAATCGAATCATGAATCATGAATTGAATCATGAATCATGAATCATGAATCGAATCATGAATCATGAATCATGAATCGAATCATGAATCATGAATAATGAATCATGAATCATAAATCGAATCATGAATCATGAATTGAATTCATGAATCATGAATTGCATCATGAATCATGAATCATGAATTGAATCATGAAACATGAATCGAATCATGAATTAATAATGAATCATGAATCATGAATTGAATCATGAATCATGAATCGAATCATGAATCATGAATAGAATCATAAATTGAATCATAAATCATGAATCATGAATTGAATCATCAATCATGAATCGAATCATGAATCATGAATTGAATCATGAATCATGAATCATGAATTGAATCATAAATCATGAATCAAAATCATGAATCATGGATTAAATCATGAATCATGAATTGAATCATGAATCATGAATCAAATCATGAATCATGAATCATAAATTGATTTCATGAATCATGAATTGAATCATGAATTGAATCATAAATCATGAATCATGAATTTAATCATGAATCATGAATCGAATCATGAATCATGAATTGAATCATGAATCATGAATCAAATCATGAATCATGAATTGAATCATGAATCATGAATCGAATCATGAATCATGATTGAATCATGAATCATGAATCATGAGTTGAATCATGAATCATGAATCATGAATTGAATCATGAATCATGAAACATGAATTGAATCATGGATCATGAATCGAATCATGAGACATAATTAAATAATGAATCATGAATCATGAATTGAATCATGAATCATGAATCGAATCATGAATCATGAATCATGAATTGAAATCATGAATCATGAATTGTATCATAAATTGAATCATAAATCATAAATCATGAATTGAATCATAAATTGAATCATAAATCATAAATCATGAATCGAATCATGAATCATGAATCATGAATCATAAATCAAATCATGAATCATGAATTGAATCATGAATCATGAATTGCATCATGAATCATGAATTGAATCATGAATCATGAAATGAATCATGAATTGAATCATGAATCATGAATCATGAATTGAATCATGAATCATGAAATGAATATTGAATTGAATCATGAATCATGAATCATGAATTAAATCATGAATCATGAATCATGAATAATGAATCGAATCATGAAATCATGAATGAATCATAAAATCATGAATTGAATCATAAATTGAATCATAAATCATAAATCATGAATTGAATCATGAATCATGAATCGAATCATGAATCATGAATTGAATCATGAATCATGAATCATGAATCGAATCATCAATCATGAATCATGAATCGAATCATGAATCATGAATAATGAATCATGAATCATAAATCGAATCATGAATCATGAATTGAATCATGAATCATGAATTGCATCATGAATCATGAATTGAATCATGAATCATTAATCATGAATTGAATCATGAATCATGAATCATGAATTGAATCATGAATCATGAATCATGAATTGAATCATAAATCATGAATCAAATCATGAATCATGGATTAAATCATGAATCATGAATTGAATCATGAATCATGAATCAAATCATGAATCATGAATCATAAATTGATTCATGAATCATGAATTGAATCATAAATCATGAATCATGAATTTAATCATGAATCATGAATCGAATCATGAATCATGAATTGAATCATGAATCATGAATCGAATCATGAATCATGAATTGAATCATGAATCATGAATCAAATCATGAATCATGAATTGAATCATGAAATCATGAATCATGAATTGAATCATAAATCATGAATCAAAATCATGAATCATGGATTAAATCATGAATCATGAATTGAATCATGAAATCATGAATCAAATCATGAATCATGAATCATAAATTGATTCATGAATCATGAATTGAATCATAAATCATGAATCATGAATTTAATCATGAATCATGAATCAAATCATGAATCATGAATCGAATCATGAATCATGGATTGAATCATGAATCATGAATCATGAATTGAATCATGAATCATGAAATCATGAATTGAATCATGAATCATGAAACATGAATTGAATCATGGATCATGAATCGAATCATGAGACATGAATTAAATAATGAATCATGAATCATGAATTGAATCATGAATCATGAATCGAATCATGAATCATGAATCATGAATTGAATAATGAATCATGAATTGTATCATAAATTGAATCATAAATCATAAATCATGAATTGAATCATAAATTGAATCATAAAATCATAAATTCATGAATCGAATCATGAATCATGAATCATGAATCATAAATCAAATCATGAATCATGAATTGAATCATGAATGATGAATTGCATCATGGGATCATGATTGAATCATGAATCATTAATCATGAATTAAATCATGAATCATGAATCGAATCATGAATCATGGAATCATGAATTGAATCATGAATCATGAAATGAATCATGATTTGAATGATGAATCATGAATCATGAATTGAATCATGAATTCATGAAATGAATCATGAATTGAATCATGAATCATGAATCATGAATTAAATCAATGAATCATGATTCATGAATTGAATCATGAATCATGAATCAAATCATGAATCATGAATTTAATCATGAATCATGAATCGAATCATGAATCATGAATCATGAATTGAATCATGAAATTTAATCATAAATCATGAATCATGAATCAAATCATGAATTGAATCATAAATCATGAATCATGAATTGAATCATGAATCATGAATCGAATCATGAATCATGAATCATGAATCAAATCATGAATCATGAATTTGAATCATGAATTATGAAATCGAATCATAAATCATAAATTCATGAATCATGAATTGAATCATGGTTGAATCATAAATCATAAATCATGATATGAATCATGAATCATGAATCGAATCATGAATCATGATTGAATCATGAATCATGGAATCATGAATCGAATCATGAATCATGAATCATGAATCGAATCATGAATCATGAATAATGAATCATGAATCATAAATCGAATCATGAATCATGATTGAATCATGAATCATGAATTGCATCATGAATCATGAATCATGAATTGAATCATGAAACATGAATCGAATCATGAATTAATAATGAATCATGAAATCATGAATTGAATCATGAATCATGAATCGAATCATGAATCATGAATAGAATCATAAATTGAATCATAAATCATGAATCATGAATTGAATCATCAATCATGAATCGAATCATGAATCATGAATTGAATCATTGAATCATGAATCATGAATTGAATCTAAATCATGAATCAAATCATGAATCATGGATTAAATCATGAATCATGAATTGAATCATGAATCATGAATCAAATCATGAATCATGAATCATAAATTGATTTCATGAATCATGAATTGAATCATGAATTGAATCATAAATCATGAATCATGAATTTAATCATGAATCATGAATCGAATCATGAAATCATGAATTGAATCATGAATCATGAATCAAATCATGAATCATGAATTGAATCATGAATCATGAATCGAATCATGAATCATGAATTGAATCATGAATCATGAATCATGAGTTGAATCATGAATCATGAATCATGAATTGAATCATGAATCATGAAACATGAAATTGAATCATGGATCATGAATCGAATCATGAGACATAATTTAAATAATGAATCATGAATCATGAATTGAATCATGAATCATGAATCGAATCATGAATCATGAATCATGAATTGAATCATGAATCATGAATTGTATCATAAATTGAATCATAAATCATAAATCATGAATTGAATCATAAATTGAATCATAAATCATAAATCATGAATCGAATCATGAATCATGAATCATGAATTATAAATCAAATCATGAATCATGAATTGAATCATGAATCATGAATTGCATCATGGATCATGAATTGAATCATGAATCATTAATCATGAATTAAATCATGAATCATGAATCGAATCATGAATCATGAATTGAATAATGAATCATGAAATAAATCATGAATTGAATCATGAATCGAATTATGAATCATGAATCATGAATTGAATCATGAATCATGAAATGAATCATGAAATTGAATCATGAATCATGAATCATGAATTGAATCATGAATCATTGAAATGAATCATGAATTGAATCATGAATCATGAATCATGAATTAAATCATGAATCATGAATCATGAATAATGAATCGAATCATGAATCATGAATTGAATCAATAAAATCATGAATTGAATCATAAATTGAATCATAAATCATAAATCATGAATTGAATCATGAATCATGAATCGAATCATGAATCATGAATTGAATCATGAATCATGAATCATGAATCGAATCATCAATCATGAATCATGAATCGAATCATGAATCATGAATAATGAATCATGAATCTTAAATCGAATCATGAATCATGAATTGAATCATGAATCATGAATTGCATCATGAATCATGAATTGGAATCATGAATCATTAATCATGAATTGAATCATGAATCATGAATCATGAATTGAATCATGAATCATGAATCATGAATTGAATCATAAATCATGAATCAAATCATGAATCATGGATAAAATCATGAATCATGAATTGAATCATGAATCATGAATCAAATCATGAATCATGAATCATAAATTGATTCATGAATCATGAATTGAATCATAAATCATGAATCATGAATTTAATCATGAATCATGAATCGAATCATGAATCATGAATTGATCATGAATCATGAATCGAATCATGAATCACTGAATTGAATCATGAATCATGAATCGAATCATGAATCATGAATTGAATCATGAATCATGAATTGAATCATGAATCATGAATCATGAATTGAATCATGAATCATGAAACATGAATTGAATCATGGATCATGATCGAATCATGAGACATGAATTAAATAATGAATCATGAATCATGAATTGAATTCATGAATCATGATCGAATCATGAATCATGAATCATGAATTGAATAATGAATCATGAATTGTATCATAAATTGAATCATAAATCATAAATCATGAATTGAATCATAAATTGAATCATAAATCATAAATCATGAATCGAATCATGAATCATGAATCATGAATCATAAATCAAATCATGAATCATGAATTGAATCATGAATGATGAATTGCATCATGGAATCATGAATTGAATCATGAATCATTAATCATGAATTAAATCATGAATCATGAATCGAATCATGAATCATGAATTGAATAATGAATCATGAAATAAATCATTGAATTGGAATCATGAATCGAATTATGAATCATGAATCATGAATTGAATCATGAATCATGAAATGAATCATGAATTGAATCATGAATCATGAATCATGAATTGAATCATGAATCATGAAATGAATCATGAGTTGAATCATGAATCATGAATCATGAATTAAATCATGAATCATGATTCATGAATTGAATCATGAATCATGAATCAAATCATGAATCATGAATGTAATCATGAATCATGAATCGAATCATGAATCATGAATCATGAATTGAATCATGAATTTAATCATAAATCATGAATCATGAATCAAATCATGAATTGAATCATAAATCATGAATCATGAATTGAATCATGAATCATGAATCGAATCATGAATCATGAATCATGAATCAAATCATGAATCATGAATTGAATCATGAATTATGAATCGAATCATAAATTCATAATTCATGAATCATGAATTGAATCATGAGTTGAATCATAAATCATAAATCATGATATGAATCATGAATCATGAATTCGAATCATGAATCATGAATTGAATCATGAATCATGAATCATGAATCGAATCATGAATCATGAATCATGAATCGAATCATGAATCATGAATAATGAATCATGAATCATAAATCGAATCATGAATCATGAATTGAATCATGAATCATGAATTGCATCATGAATCATGAATCATGAATTGAATCATGAAACATGAATCGAATCATGAATTAATAATGAATCATGAATCATGAATTGAATCATGAATCATGAATCGAATCATGAATCATGAATAGAATCATAAATTGAATCATAAATCATGAATCATGAATTGAATCATCAATCATGAATCGAATCATGAATCATGAATTGAATCATGAATCATGAATCATAAATCATGAATCATAAATCCAATCATGAATCATGAATTGAATCATGAATCATGAATTGAATCATGAATCATGAATCATGAATCGAATCATGAATCATGAATCGAATCATGATACATGAATCAAAACATAAATCATGAATTGAATCATGAATCATGAAATGAATTAAGAATCATGAATCGAATCATGAATCATGAATAATGAATTCGAAATCATGAATCATGAATTGAATCATAAATCATGAATTGAATCAAAAATTGAATCATAAATCATAAATCATGAATTGAATCATAAATTGAATCAAAAATCATGAATCATGAATTGAATCATGAATCATGAATCGAATCATGAATCATGAATTGAATCATGAATCATGAATTGAGTCATGAATCATGAATCATGAATCGAATCATGAATCATGAATTGAATCATAAATTGAATCAAAAATCATGAATCATGATTGAATCATGAATCATGAATCGAATCATGAATCATGAATTGAATCATGGAATCATGAATCATAAATCGAATCATGAATCATGAATTGAATCATGAATCATGAATTGCATTATGAATCATGAATTGAATCATGAATCATTAATCATGAATTAAATCATGAATCATGAATCATGAAATGAATCATGAATTGAAACATGAATCATGAAATAAATCATGAATTGAATCATGAATCTAATCATGAATTATGAATCATGAATTGAATCATGAATCATGAAATGAATCATGAATTGAATCATGAATCATGAATCATAAATTGAATCATGAATCATGAAATGAATCATGAATTGAATCATGAATCATGAATTGAATCATGAATCATGAAATGAATCATGAATTGAATCATAAATCATAAATCATGAATTGAATCATGAATCATGAATCGAATCATGAATCATGAATCATGAATCATGAATCATGAATCATGAATCATGAATCATAAATCGATCATGAATCATGAAATGAATCATGAATCATGAATTGCATCATGAATCATGAATTGAATCATGAATTGAATCATGATTGAATCATGAATTATGAATCATGAATTGAATCATGAATCATGAAATGAATCATGAATTGAATCATGAATTATGAAATGAATCATGAATCATGAATTGCATCATGAATCATGAATTGAATCATGAATTGAATCATGAATTGAATCATGAATTATGAATCATGAATTGAATCATGAATCATGAAATGAATCATGAATTGAATCATGAATTGAATCATGAATTGAATCATAAATTATGAATCATGAATTGAATCATGAATCATGAAATGAATCATGAATTGAATCATGAATCATGAAATGAATCATGAATCATGAATTGCATCATTAATCATGAATTGAATCATGAATTGAATCATGAATTGAATCATGAATTATGAATCATGAATTGAATCATGAATCATGAATGAATCATGAATTGAATCATGAATTGAATCATGAATCATGAATTGAATCATGAATCGAATCATGAATCATGAATCATGAATTGAATCATGAATCATGAATCAAATCATGAATCATGAATTGAATCATGAATTATGAATCATGAATCATGAATCGAATCATGAATCATGAAATGAATCATTAATCATGAATCATGAATTGAATCATAAATTATGAATTGAATCATGAATAAATAATGAATCATGAATCATGAATTGAATCATGAATCATGAATTGAATCATGAATTAAATAATGAATCATGAATCATGAATTGAATCATGAATCATGAATTGAATCATGAATCATGAATCATGTATCATGAATCATGAATCATGTATCATGAATCATAAATTGAATCATGAATCATAAATCATGAATTGAATCATAAATCGAATCATGAATCATGAATTGAATCATGAATCATGAATCGAATCATGAATCTCGAATCATGAATTGAATCATGAATCATGAATTCAATCATGAATTGAATCATAAATCAATGAATCATGAATTGAATCATGAATCATAAATCGAATCATGAATCATGAATTGAATCATGAATCATGAATCATTAATCGAATCATGAATCATGAATCATGAATCGAATCATGAATCATGAATTGAATCATAAATCATGAATCATGAATTGAATCATGAATCATGAATCGAGTCATGAAACATGAATTGAATCATGAATCATGAATTGAATCATGAATCATGATTGCATCATGAATCATGAATTGAATCATGAATCATTAATCATGAATTAAATCATGAATCATGAATGAATCATGAATCATGAAATGAATCATGAATTGAATCATGAATCATGAATTGAATCATGAATCATGAATTGAATCATGAATCATGAATTGAATCATGAATCATTAATCATGAATTAAATCATGAATCATGAATGAATCATGAATCATGAAATGAATCATGAATTGAATCATGAATCATGAATCATGAATTGAATCATGAATCATGAAATAATTCATGAATTGAATCATGAATCATGAATTATGATTGAATCATGAATCATGAATCATGAATTGAATAATAAATCATGAATCATGTATTGAATCATGAATCATGAAATCATGATTCATGAATTGAATTATAAATCATGAATCAAATCATGAATCATGAATTAAATCATGAATCATGAATTCAATCATGAATCATGAATCAAAATCATAAATCATGAATCATAAATTGATTCATGAATCATGAATCAAATCATAAATCATGAATCATAAATTGATTTATGAATCATGAATTGAATCATGAATTGAATCATAAAATCATGAATCATAATTTAATCATGAATCATGAATCGAATCATGAATCATGAATTGAATCATGAATAATGAATCATGAATCGAATCATGAATCATGATTGAATCATGAATCCTGAATTAAATCATGAATCATGAATTGAATCATGAATCATGAATCATGAATTGAATCATGAATCATGAATCGAATCATGAATCATGAATTGAATCATGAATCATGAATCATGAATCGAATCATGAATCATGAATCATGAATCATAAATCGAATCATGAATCATAATTTGAATCATGAATCATGAATTGCATCATGAATCATGAATTGCATCATGAATCATGAATTGAATCATGAGTCATTAATCATGAATTAAATCATGAATCATGAATCGAATCATGAGTCCATGAATTGAATCATGAATCATGAATTGAATCATGAATCATTGAATCAAATCATGAATCATGAATTGAATCATGAATTATGAATCATGAATCATGAATCGAATCATGAATCATGAAATGAAATCATTAATCATGAATCATGAATTGAATCATAAATTATGAATTGAATCATGAATAAATAATGAATCATGAATCATGAATTGAATCATGAATCATGAATTGAATCATGAATCATGAATCATGTATCATGAATCATGAATTGAATCATGAATTAAATAATGAATCATGAATCATGAATTGAATCATGAATCATGAATTGAATCATGAATCATGAATCATGTTATCATGAATCATGAATCATGTATCATGAATCATAAATTGAATCATGAATCATAAATCATGAATTGAATCATAAATCGAATCATGAATCATGAATTGAATCATGAATCATGAATCGAATCATGAATCTCGAATCATGAATTGAATCATGAATCATGAATTCAATCATGAATTGAATCATAAATCATGAATCATGAATTGAATCATGAATCATAAATCGAATCATGAATCATGAATTGAATCATGAATCATGAATCATTAATCGAATCATGAATCATGAATCATGAATCGAATCATGAATCATGAATTGAATCATGAAATCATGAATCTGAATTGAAATCATGAATCATGAATCGAGTCATGAAACATGAATTGAATCATGAATCATGAATTGAATCATGAATCATGAATTGCATCATGAATCATGAATTGAATCATGAATCATTAATCATGAATTAAAATCATGAATCATGAAATGAATCATGAATCATGAAATGAATCATGAATTGAATCATGAATCATGAATTGAATCATGAATCATGAATTGAATCATGAATCATGAATTGAATCATGAATCATTAATCATGAATTAAATCATGAATCATGAAATGAATCATGAATCATGAAATGAATCATGAATTGAATCATGAATCATGAATCATGAATTGAAATCATGAATCATGAAATAATTCATGAATTGAATCATGAATCATGAATTATGAATTGAATCATGAATCATGAATCATGAATTGAATAATAAATCATGAATCATGTATTGAATCATGAATCATGAATCATGATTCATGAATTGAATTATAAATCATGAATCAAATCATGAATCATGAATTAAATCATGAATCATGAATTCATCATGAATCATGAATCAAATCAAATCATAAATCAATGAAATCATAAAATTGATTCATGAATCATGAATCAAATCATAAATCATGAATCATAAATTGAATTTATGAATCATGAATTGAATTCATGAATTGAATCATAAATCATGAATCATAATTTAATCATGAATCATGAATCGAATCATGAATCATGAATTGAATCATGAATAATGAATCATGAATCGAATCATGAATCATGAATTGAATCATGAATCCTGAATTAAATCATGAATCATGAATTGAATCATGAATCATGAATCATGAATTGAATCATGAATCATGAATCGAATCATGAATCATGAATTGAATCATGAATCATGAATCATGAATCGAATCATGAATCATGAATCATGAATCATAAATCGAATCATGAATCATAATTTGAATCATGAATCATGAATTGCATCATGAATCATGAATTGCATCATGAATCATGAATTGAATCATGAATCATTAATCATGACTTAAATCATGAAATCATGAATCGAATCATGAGTCATGAATTGAATCATGAATCATGAAATAAATCATGAATTGAATCATGAATCAAATTATGAATCATGAATCATGAATTGAATCATGAATCATGAAATGAATCATGAATTGGAATCATGAATCATGAAATGAATCATGAATCATGAATCATGAAAACGAATCATGAATCATGAATCGAATCATGATACATGAATCGAAACATGAATCATGAATTGAATCATGAATCATGAATCATGAAATGAATCGAGAATCATGAATCGAATCATGAATCATGAATCATGAATAATGAATCAAATCATGAATCATGAATTGAATCAAATCATGATAATCATGAATTAATCATAAATCATGAATTGAATCATGAATCATGATCATGAATTGAATTGAATCATGAATCATGAATCGAATCATGAATCATGAGATCATGAATCATGGAATCATGAATCATGAAATCATGAATCGAATCATGAATCTGAATGAATCATGGAATCATGAATAATGATCATGCTGAATCATGAATTGAATCATGAATTCATTGATGAATCATGAATATGCATCATGAATCATGAATATTAATCATGAACATATTGAATTCATGAATCATGAATCATGAATTGAATCATGAATCATGAATCATGAATTGAATCATGAATCATGAATCAAATCATGAATCATGGATTAAGAATCATGAATCATGAATTGAATCATGAATCATGAATCAAATCATGATCATGAATTCATAAATTGATTCATGAATCTGAATTGAATCATGAATTGAATCATAAATCATGAATCATGAATTTAATCATGAATCATGAATCGAATCATGAATCATGAATTGAATCATGAATCATGAATCGAATCATGAATCATGAATTGAATCATGAATCATGAATCGAATCTTGAATCATGAATTGAATCATGAATCATGAATTGAATCATGAATCATGAATTGAACCATGAATCATGAATCATGAATTGAATCATGGATAATGAATCAAATCATGAGACATGAATTAAAAAAATGAATCATGAATCATGAATTGAATCATGAATCATGAATCGAATCATGAATCATGAATTGAATCATGAATCATGAATTGTATCATAAATTGAATCATAAATCATAAATCATGAATTGAATCATAAATTGAATCATAAATCATAAATCATGAATTGAATCATGAATCATGAATCGAATCATGAATCATGAATTGAATCATGAATCATGAATCATGAATCAAATCATGAATCATGAATCATGAATCATAATCAAATCATGAATCATGAATTGAATCATGAATCATGAATTGCATCATGAATCATGAATTGAATCATGAATCATTAATCATGAATTAAATTATGAATCATGGAATCGAATCATGAATCATGAATTGAATAATGAATCATGAAATAAATCATGAATTGAATCATGAATCGAATTATGAATTCATGAATCATGAATTGAATCATGAATCATGAAAATGAATCATGAATTGAATCATGAATCATGAATCATGATTGAATCATGAATCCATGAAATGAATCATGA